>NC_056749.1:650708727-650846227 GCF_019279795.1 Protopterus annectens | reverse complement strand
CATATGGTAATCTCTGATCATATGACTAGAGATTTTGGGAAAGCACTGAGATGGGCTGCTAAGAACAATTGATTTCAATTGCTTTTCATGGGACAGCAAGTGGACATAGGTTGGCTACCCATGACATGTTACTATGTTTGCAGGAGACAGGTAAGAAGTCATACTAATAAACAGTGTGACTTTTCATTCCCAAGTTAAAATTCGCATTGATTTTTTTTTAACAGGAAATGTGAGGTAATTATTTGCCCAATGTATTTACTGTACTGGACAAATAATTGTTTTGCAGAGGTGTTGAGTACAGGATAGAGTTTTATTTATTTATTTACCATGAAGCTAAGGATTCTTGGTTCCTACAGTTAAGGAGTTAATAATGTACATGATCTGCATCATGCTTTGTTTCTTGGAGAGAAGATGAAACACAAAGGCAGATGTGGAGATGCTCTGGCTCTGGTTTACATAAAATGGAAAGGCTACACCCCCTAGATGCCTCAGTACTACCTTCACTTTTTAACTACAGTTCTGGTAGACGTAACTTTGACCCTAGATGGATCTTTCTTGAAAGCACTGGAAACATTCACAGTAATAACGTCTCTGAAGCAAAGACAAGTAACATGACCCATTGAAAAGCATTTTTTGTATCCTTTGTTGATCTGGTTAGTCCAAATAGGCTTTTCGGCAGATATACTGCGTGTATTTCTAGATGCCTGTCCTACTCTAATGCATTTCTATTACAATAAATAGTGAATGCACAGCTATAAGCACTGATCTGACAGGGAGAACTTTACCCTTGATAACAGTTAGACAAATACCATGGGCATTAGGGATTTACTGTGATGTTATGGAGGATGAACCTACCTCTTCCAAATTTATCATTATGGCAAGTTTAATAATTTTAAAGCTATTTACAAGTACTTTAGATGGTTTGGAGGAGTAAGTAGTCCTCTATGACAGCAGGAATAATCCTGCATGTGTTGACACTGCTCCCCTAGAGCACTAGTCCTGATGTTATAGAGTTTGAACAACCAGCAAGAGTTATAGATCTACTCTAAGGTAAATACATATCTTCTGTTTAAGTTTATTTTTGCATGTGAGTATCTTATGCATACTTCGTATTTGTATTTGTTCTTTTTTATTTAAAACTTTGCACATTGTGAAGTAAGACTCGGTTCTGCACTAGGCAATCTAGACAGCTTCCTAGGGCACGTGCTATTTGGGGGGGGGGGGGGTGCTGGCCACAGCATTAAATTTAAAAAAAAAGAAAACGTTTTTCAGGTTTATTCAGTCTGTGAATACATTTGCTTTAAGAATTAAAAAAAATATGCTTTCTCCACATTCTGCTGCTTCCTGCTTTCAGCCAATGAGTCAGAAGCATGCACACAGGCAGAGATGCAGCAAGATTTAAGCAGAATGGACAGGCATATACAGCAGTGGGCTCATCAAAATACAGTGTTCACTATTTCATGACATGCATTGTTTACACAACTGGTACAATAATTTCTGAGTGGAGTATGTGTAATGGCATTCATTATGGAATGAATGGATAGCAGCAGAACAGAATGCTGTTTATGTATATTGTACCAGTTAGGGAGGTCAGTTTAGTTAAGAGATTTGCTCAGCCTCAAACACTGTACCTTGACTACAGGAGGCAAGAGCCTTAATCCCCTACACCAACTGCCATTATCTTTTTTCTTTGGTAAATCTCCAAGGATTACAGTCATTACAGTTTCACAGTTTTTGTGTTTTGTAACATATATGCTGAAGCAAGGCCTCATCTTATAATTTTTTTAAGAAACTGTTATTTTATTTGTCATCAGTTTTGCACAGTATGACAATGTGAGGCTATGCCAGGAGAAGTAGGGCAGTGGATGTGTAACATATGCCAGCACAGCTCACTGGAATTTTGTAAAGAATTATATCTCATTTGTATATCAAACTGATTTGTACAGATGCTTGTGTTGAAAAATGCATTTGTAAAGCTACTTGTGTTAAAAATGTACCAACAATGTGCCCCGCCGGACAGAAAAAGAAATATAAATGTATTACTGTAACTGTTTAGATGTATATTTTAACAGAGGATACTGGAAGAGAAGAGGTTAATCACAATCTGCCTGACTTTGGAAAATGTTAAGAAATTAAATTACTGGACGTAGGCCATAAATATATTATCTTGCAGTTCTCAATTCAGGCAGAGACAAAAAGTCTGTACTAGGACATTTTCTGCATTGTCATTGGGGTGAACTAACTGCTACTGTGGAAGGGTGGAGGTTTGGAATTGTTATATGACTTCCAGGAGCTGCAGCAGATCTGTGTGTGTGTGTGTGTGTGTATTATTGACATTTATGTGATAAATCCTGACAGGTTCTAGCAATTGGGGGGGGGGGGGGCTTGCATGGGAACCAGAATTCAGATGACCAGATGTAAGTGATGTCATTCTGTAATCCATTACTAAAAATAATGCTTAATAATAGGTGAGACTAAACTCTCACCGCATTATATTTTTAGAACCTGACAAAGTAAGACCACTCACCTACTTCATCTTGCCTTGATCTAGTAAGCGACCAGTGAATAGTAATTCTTTAGATCAGTCAGGAAAAAATAGTGAGATTAGTTAAGTATTGTTTTTCTCTAACTGTGTGAACCTGTCCACCTGTGTTATTTTTAATATTTCATGTGTCTGAAACTCTGGTGTTTATTATAAATTGATATTTAGTATTTTATGTCCTTTTATTATTTATTATTAAATATATTTAAACTTTTCATTTCAACTGGTCCTTTATAGAATATTTTAACTTTTGAGATATTTATAGCTACTGATGACATTGTGGCCACTCCTGAAAGCCTGGCTGTTTGGTCAACATTACCATTTGTATTAATAGTAATTTCACTCAGTATAATTGGGTACCTTGCAAGAGCCTTAGAATAGCTGGCTTTGAGGTGTCTGGTGGCAGTGTAACTATCATACAGTCTGGGCAAAAGGGGGCATAGCTAGTAAATCTATGCCAGTCTTTCCCAGGGGTGTATGTGTAAATAAAATCTGAAAGTGTGCGTGTGTATAAAAATCAAATCTGAAAGTGTGCATGTGTATAAAAATCAAATCTGAATGTGTGTGTGTCAGCTACTTGGAACAGGGACACAAAAGACTGGTTTCACAGAGAGGGTGCTGGAGGGCTTGGGTTCGACACTCAGTTGAGGACTCAACCCTACAGCTGTGCCAGTGGGGATTCTTATTACTGTGTTCCCTGTGTGCTCTTAAGGGAAATTGTGTTTGATGCAGAGAACTGCATCTGAAAACACTGAGTGTATCCATTTTTGGAATGTCTCTCTCAAGGGCCAGTGGTGAGGCTTCAGTTTTCTTGATTGCTGGCCTAGAGTGGGGATGTCACACAGAGCATCTCTGATTTTGCCTCACATCAATGCCAATTCTTAGAGCAAGTCACTAACTAGGGAGTGCTTTAGGACAACTGGAAAATTGGTTTAGGCTCTTCAGTGGTTTTGGGGGGGGGGGTTGGCATAGCTTACAGACACAAAGCACAGGTTTTGAGATTCACCACTGGGAAGCATGACTAGACTTAAAAAGGCCCCTGGGGTTGTTAGCTTAGCAATTACCTATGAACCACAGTAGTTGTGTAGGCAAGAATTAAATGACAAATTCACCACTGTAACAGGAACAGGCAAGCAAAAACTGAGGGTAATGCTACTCAATGCTAAAAGTCTAAATCTCAAAATGCACTCACTTGAGGCACTCCTTAAAATGGAGATCATCGATATCTGTGCAGTGACTAAGACCTGGTTCAAGGTTCCAGAGAGCACCCTTGCACTACCAGGCAATAAACTCATGCCACACTTTTTGGCCATGTAACCTGGACTGGAACACCAAAGACAGAGGTATTTCCATATTCACTAAGGATATCCACACCTCCAGGCTAGTTGCTCAGCATAATGCGTCCGACCAAGTGCAACTAACTCTGGGAAAAACTGCAATCCAAATTGTAGCCTGCTACAGATCCCCCACCATGCCCTAGGATTCCCACTCCTCTTTTCTCAATATATTCGAACATATTATGGTTCAACCAAACACCCTAATAATGGGCAATTTCATCTACCCCACCATTAACTAGAAAAACTACTCATGTACCAACTCCTTCGCTCGCTGCTTTCTGGAAGTCATAAATTCCAATGTCCTGGATCAACTTATCCACACCCCCACCAGGGGCAACAATATCCTAGACCTAGTCATTACCAACATGAGTGACCGGCGTTCTACACCTGAAGTCAACTCCTTGCTGGTCTGATCCGACCATAAGCTAATCACCCTAGATATCCACATCCTGCCCCCCCCCCCATTAAGGAAACCACAGTAAAAATTTCTCCAAAGCCAACTGCGTCCTTCTTAAGACAGAAGTGGCGAACTTCTTGATACCCATGCAGATGGACAATACAGTTACGACTGCTGAATCTTACACAGATACACTCTATAAGCACTTACACGAGTTAATGGATCATGCTATCCCAAACAGAACCAAGACGCTATCCCCCGAAAAAAGGAAGTCAATCTGGTGGTCCCCTGCCATAAACAAACTGTACAACAGAAGGAAGAAACTGTTGTAAAAGAGAGTAAAATCCCATGAGTGGAGGAGCTCCCTGGTCAGCCTCAGTAAGAAGCTGAGATCCCTTATAAGATCCTCTAAAGCTAGCTACAAAATCAAAATCGCCACAGGTTGTAAGGACAATCACAAAGCATTCTATAGGGGTCTATATCACATAGTTGAACTGTCATAAGTCCAACTATGTAAATATTGAACCCAGAAGCTCGAAATGTAAGAACTTCAAACTTTCAGACCAGCATTTTTTTTCCCCGATACACAACGTAAAATCGTAAAAACACACGAACACTTCAGACTATTATGAATGTGGGGGGCTTTACCCCCACACCGCCTAAATATACCAACTCCAAGATCACACCACAGTGGAGGAAATAGCGAAGTTGCGGAAACGGACCACCAAATCTTTTCCCTGGGAACAAATTTGATGTTCCGCAGCTTCATTATTTTCACATTTTGAACTTCCCAGTTTGATATTTCAGCGTTCGAACTAATGATATAGAACCTCCTATAGTTATGTCAAGAATCTGAATGGCAACACCCACATCTGCTCTGAGTTACAGCATGAAAATTACAGAACCAACTGATATTGCCAACATCCTGGCAGATAGGTTCAGTGCTAACTAATGCAGAGTCCCTGTCATCACAACTATGCAGGTAAAATCTGCACTCTCTAAAGCCAAAAATACAGCATCCATGGGACAGGACAGTACAACATCCTAGGCTACATTTTACATGAAATTCAGAACAAACTGGCTCCACGCCTAAGCACCATGTGCAATCATAGCCTCACATCAGGCTTTGTGTCCACTGAATGGCACACAGCAACAGTTATCCCACTCCACAAAGGGGGAGTCACCACTGATCCCAGGAACTATCGCTCTATTAGCCTGGTCTGCAAGGTCATGGAACTCATAAACAAAGACATTGGTAACCTCCAAACTCTGGATCCCACTCAGTTCGGGTCTGTGAAAGGCAGATCATGCCTCCTGAACCTGACTGACTTCTTTGAGGCAGTCACCAAAGCTGTAGACAAGGGTAAGGTGGTTCATACAGCCTATCTTGACCTCACTAAGGCTTTTGACACCACCCCCCCCCCCATTCTGGAATTTTAGCTCAACTCACTAAACTATGTATAAATTCCTACATCACAAGATGGATTGCCAAATGGCTCACTGACAGAACCCACACTGTAAAAGTTGCAGACTCCAAATCTGACTTCAAATCAGTGGCAAGTGGAGTACCACAGGATTCAGTCCTGGGACCTTTCCTATTTGGTATCTACTTCTCTGAAGTACAGGCTAAAACAGAAGGCCTCTGGCTAATAAAGTTAGCAGATGACTGCAAACTAGGAGACACAGTTGAGTCCCCAAATGATATGAACATCCTACAGAAGGGCCTCACTGAGACAGATGCCTGGTGTCAGAGCCATGGCCTCAAGCTCAATGCCAAAAAGTGCATTGTCATCCCCTTTGGTAAAACCTCTGTACCCATGAACTACCACATAGGCAGCAGTCTACTTAACACTGAATGTGATAAGATACCTTGGGACCTAGGTGGACAGTAGTCTCTCCTTTGATAATCACATCACCACAGTAGTCAGGAAGTCCTTCTATGTGGCACACCTCATCACAAAAGGGTTCTCATCCAGGAAAAAGAGGTCATTGTTCCCCCTCTACTTGACACTCATTAGACCCATTATAGAGTACAGCGCCCCTTTTGGAATGTACCTCACAAGACATCTGCAGCAGCTGGAAAGGCCACAAAAATACCTCACAAATGGGATTTCTGACCTCAAACAGATGCCCTACACTGACCGTCTCAAAAAACTCCAGCTTTACTCCATAGCATATCGCCTACTCCAAGGTGATCTCTGCCTAACATATAAAGCTATGTCAAACCCAGAGCTGTTGGACATGCTATACCTAAAGAAATTCCATTCCCTCCTAGCTACACACTCTACGGACCTACACTTTGTCACCACAATAAACAGGACATGCTGGAGGGATAGGTTCCTGTCCCAGAGACTTCCCATACTCTGGAACAAGCTACCCATCTATGTCAAGCAAAGTTCCTCATTAGCACTCTTCAAGAAAAATCTTGATGAGTGGATGGGAATAGGAAATACACCCCGAGGATCGCTTCTGTGGCTCTGCTCGACAGAGACACAGGAAAATGACTTTCTTGGGTGGCGTAAGCCAGGGAACCTTGTTGGCTAGGCTTACTTAGGCCCTTGGGCCGATAGCCTAGTACCTACCTATGAACCTATAAAGAAAAGAAATTGACTGTAGTAAACAGGAGCTTCATTACATGGACCATATTTTTTTTGGATGTGATCTTTGTTTTCCTTAACGTTGGCAGTGTGTTTATTGTTTAAATGTGAATAAATAAGTCAGCATGAAGTGTATGAGTTTAATGTTAAAATGTTATCTATGATTACATTTTTAATTTAGTTTGTTTTTGGAGGCACACATGTGTAAAATGCACTTGTTTTGGCTACAATAGTTTGTCTAACACTTATGGTAGATAAATAATGCTATGAGCTGCTTACTTTAGTACATGGTTTGATGTCCAGTGGTCTGCCCCAGGCTGTTAGCAAATGTATTTTGAAATATTGCACCCTTCACACAGAACATCAATATATGCTGTTTGAGTATGAATCCCAACATGTCTCTTGTAGTTTAATGGTTTGCCAGATGCATTTTGTTTAAATGAGTTTCAAGGGAAGAGAAGTTTACGGTCGTTCATGTTAAGTATGTTTTTCAATATGCAACTGTTTTGTTTTGTTGAATAAATGACAACCAGTGTTTGTAACTGTGAAATACATTTTAAATTTAAATCCACATCTCTAATCATTGCAAATGTTAAAAAAGAAAATGGTATGCAGACTGACAGTTTTGAACAGTGTTTATGGTAATTGGAAGGACAGAGACAAGTGATGTTACACTGGAATGGCTGCAGGAAGCCGGGGCATGTTACATTACCCTGCCTAACACCTCATTTGACCAAGATCTGGCTCTGTTGCCAAGCCCAATACACTGCTGACTATAACCATAAGCATGCCATAGTTTTGACTTTACCTAGTGCAAAGGCATGTGTTTGCCCACACTCTTTAATGTCCCATTTTGGGCATATGAAAAGAAGGAACCACTGTAAAGTCCATGGAAGGTACATTAACAAACATTGGAATAGCCTCCACACCCCACCACTGCATACTACTATGTACATTAATAACACGCTTCCTATTTAGGAAGTCAAAACCAGTTCCTGAAATCAGAAAAGTCCTATCACTCTTAGAAGACTAGCTGCCCCTAGTCAGGTCAGAGTGTCTGGTGTACTAAAAACACATTCTCTGTACTTTGGGAATAGTTTCAGAGAAAGGCACAGTTCCTCCACCTCTTTGAAAGGAACCTGCCAAGTATAGGTTAACACTTACAACACCACATGTGTATGTACTGCATCAACATATGTTCTAAAGGAAATGTAGCCTTCCTCTGCACATCTTCATGCTAAAGTAGATATACATCTTTATGAGTTATGCAGTACATATTGTGTGTCTGCAGCATTTATGCTGTCTCCCCTGCTGCTCTAAGGTTCTTATTATCCTGAGAGTAACAGGCTACCTTCACAACAGTAAAGTTGTAATGAAAACTGCCTCTGTTACCTTTTAAGTCATGTTGCAAGCTATGGGACATTCCATATAGAACTGAACAGTCAAATCACACCATATTTTCCATGGCTAAATAATTAATGAGATATTAATTTACTAAGGTAGTAAGTGGCTCCCACCAGAGTCAACAACAGATATCCCTGATATTTACAGAAGAAAAATCAAAAATGCATCCATGTCTGCACTTCTAATGATGGTGAGTGGCAGAACAAGGGAAAAAGTAAAGGAAAAGGGGGAGGAGGGAAAGAAAGAAGAGAAAAAAATACAATGAAGCAAGCACAGTAACATTATACTACCAAATAATGACAGTACTAGAATTTGTTAATTACTGTTTGTATTATACTGCAAAAATAGTAGGAATCCTCCAATACTTTAATAGCAGGAATGCGAGATGATCATCGAATGATAGCATCTGGTCGGCTGGACTTATATGCAGTCTCCAATCAGCATACTAACTTGAATGTGTTAGGCTGCTTAACCTCTCACAGTGCATCTGTTGTTGCATCTCTTAAGATCCTTTGAGTTTTCAATGCTTGCAGATCTTCAGCAGTGTTCCCTTGTAACTTATGTAAAGGAACCACAGGGGAATAAGGATATTTTGTTCCCACAGTTCTTCATTAAAAACATGTCTTTCATCTCACTTCAATTCTCTAGCAATTGCCAGGAATTTACTGTGAAAAGATATTCTACAGCACTACACAGAAATTGCTTTTTTTTGTCAAAAGCTGTTCACAATGCTTTATTTTTCAGATATACTACAGTACTGATCTTGGTTGCTCTGATATGCCCCAAAGGTTTCAGAGTGAATGACCCACGAGGTTGATCCAGCTGTGCAGCATCCCAATACCTCTGGCGGCAATCAAGCAACAAATAAAGTAGAATTTGCTGGCCTTTACTATCCTTTAGTACTTCAAAACCCTTTAAATTAGAGCTAAAGTTATTTTCAGGGTCACTGAGCTTTTGCAGTAGTGACTGATTTTTGTTTTAAAATAATCATTCTGCATTGACCCTCATGACCCGACCTGGGTTTTTTTTTTTTTTTTGGTTTTAAACCATGTTAATTTTTCATCTGCTCTAACCACTGATATTGGGTTGTAACCAATGTTTTAAGGCTCACTGGTACTTGTAGTCTGCTGTGTTTGTCTGAGTCTTATAGGTTTCATTTACTGGAACCATTGACATCTTATCTTGGATATGCTTTGCAGTCATCAGAAGCTTATGTTTAATTGTGAGTGCTTTCTAATACACTTCTTGTCTGCCTTCAACTGCTTCATATTTGCAGTGAGTGCCTTTTTTTCACAAACTGGAGAAAGACAATTTTGTGTCTATATATGTTTCTTTGGATTTAATGAAAATGACCTTAGATTATGTTTTAAACCTTAATGATTCTTTTCAAAATGATCTGTAAAATCTGCAATAAATGTGAACTGAAATAGTACAGTTGTGAAAATAACTTACCATAACAGTAGACGTTTGAATGATCACTGCTGCAGTAGCCTAAGCTATATGGGTTACATGCTACACAGGTTATAACAGCCAGCTAGTTTCCTAAGCTTCAGGGCATCCTCTATGTGACCAAACCATTAGTCACTGCAAGTTCAGCTGATTAAAAAGACAGGTTTGGGTGTCAAGCCCATAAGAGCTTTCATGCCAACAAAAACAGGGAGGCTACACCTTGAGAAGACATTTCTAGGAAAAGAAAAAAAAAATACATGCCCACACCCTCACATAAAAATCACACAAAAGAGGGGGTGGAGGAAGGGAGTGGCTACTGCAGCAGTTATCATTCAAACATTTACTGTTGGTAAGGTATTGCACAACTGTACTATGTTCTTCTTACTGATTATTATTTAAGTAGCCTAAGCTATAGGAGTAGATTACCACAGCTAATAATAACTCAGAGGTGGAAGGAGAACAGTTCTGGAGACCTCAGAAATGGGAAAATGGTTCTAGCAAAGCCTGTCCTAGACCTGGAGCAGGAAGCTTGTTTATAATGCTTTGTAGAAGTGTGCACAGAGGATCAAGTTGCTGCTTTCCGAATAATTCTGGAGTCCTACCCTTTCCAAAAAGCCAGAGATGAAGCCCAGGCCCCAGGAGACTAAGGTTTGACCCTGTCTGGAATACATTTCTTGTGGTGGGCGTAACAAAAGATAATAGCCTGAGACAACCATTTGGAAATCATCTGTTTTGACACAGGTTGTCCCTTGTTTTTACCTTTGTAAAAAATGAACAAATGATCAGAATTTCTTTAAGATTTTGTTATGTCATGATAGCACTTGAGTTGTCTGTGGAGATCCAAGATATGAACTATCCTTTCTCCTTCATTTTTGGGTTCTGAAAAGAAAACATAAAGATGGATAAATTGGAATAAAGAAACCTTAGATACCTCTTTAGGCATAAAATAAACACTACTTCTCAAATAAACAAACTCTCTGTGAAAGATGAGATAAGGTTGACTCTTCATAAGAGCTTGCAATTCAGGTACTGTTCTTGCAGAGGTCAGAGCAATCAGCAAAATTAATTTCCATGTTAAGAACATCAAGTCATCCAGATGAGCTTGTTCAAATGGAGTAAGTGTAAAGCTTCTCTGACAAAATTAAGATCTCAAGGAGGAGCAATTACTTTGCTGGGAGGCTTCTTATATAGCACCTCTTTCAAAAACATGTTCACATAAGATTTGATTGAAGGGGTGGGGGATCTGTGGACAGTCATAATGAAATGGCTGAGGAAAAGAAACTTTAGAGAGGAGTAAGACAGGCCATAAGATAGAATCTCACACAAATGCATTAAATTCGAAGAAGCACTATCCCTGAAAGGATGTTGGTTGTTTTGCTGGCACCAAAGTAGCAGGCTTTCTTACCTCCATTAGTACCTGCTGCATGGCCTCTGAAAACAGGTACCTAAAAGGTATTAAGATCCTATCATCCAGGCATTCAGTTTTAGTTGTTTGTGTTCAGGATGTATCAAACACTCCTGATCATGTGTGAGTAAATCCAGTGTGTTAGGAAGCTTGTGATAATTGCCCATGGCCAATTCCAAGAGAAGGAATAACCACTATTGCCTAGGCAGATGAAGTCATCACATTGATATTGGATGAAGCCATGAATCCTTTTGAATTTTCTGAAGTACATTGGAAATCAGTGAAAGGGGTAGATAAGTCCATAGGGGCACTCCTGACCAAGGAAAAGAAAAGGTATATACGTTCCAGACCTTCTTGCATGGTGTCATGGAACAGAATTTTACCAGTTGATTGTTTAGACAGGAGACAAAAAGGTCACCACAGAAGGAGAAAATCCTGGAAGTCATACCCCCCCCCCCATATAGCTTCCATTCCTGAGGGTCTGCCTTGGTCCTGCTTGGCATGCCAGCCGCACAATTTTGCTCTGAAGGTAAGAAACCTGTAGATTGAGTGTGCTGTTGAGCTATGTCACATGTTAACATAGTCTGCAAATGGTGTACAACCTGGTTTCTGCTTGCTTCATTATGACCACATTGCTGTGGTATCATCTGTAACCACTTGAAGAGGTCCCTGAAACCACAGATGGTTTACAGAGTTGAGACCATTTATAAAAACTAACATCTGTTTTATGCTTATATGTTTTGTTCTGTCTTTTTTCTCCCAAAGCTCTGTACTTTTATATCAATTGACATTGCTCCTCAAGCAATGGTTGGGGCTTCTTTTGTAACTGACTGCTTTGAAGATGGGGGAAAATGGAAAACCTGAATTCTGAGAGATTTGATGCCGCCACCAAATAATTCCCCTTTTCATAAATCCCAGGACTGTGATTTGGAAAGACAATGGGTGCTGGTGCTGAAAGATATTTCAGATACCATTGTATCTTTCTCATGTGGAGTCTTGCCAGGAGTATCATGAGAATCATGGAAGTCTTGAGACCCAAAATCTTGAGGTATTCCCTTGGCATGACAGAAGTCTGAATGGAACCCTCTGGAATAGATCTAAATATAGAGCTATTTTTTCTGCAGGAAAAAACTCTTTGTACTTTTGTACTGAGGTGTCAAGCGGGCAACCCAGAAACACATCAGTGAATGTGATGGGAGTCAAAAAATATTTTTGATTATTCTCTTGGAATCCCAACCTATAGAGAAGATCTTTTATTCAGGTTACAGGGTCTTAGCATTTTGAAAAAGACTCTGCAAATATGTGGATACCTGGCATCCTATAATGGGCTATAACAGGAGACAGACACTTTGGGAACACTCTTGGGGAAGTGAACTGATAATGTGATCCAGACATACAAAAGCTTAATGAACCCCTGTATTCTAGATGAACAGAAGTGTGATGATATGCATCTTTTAAATCTAAGGATCCTGGAAAACTCAGAGGAGAAAGAATGGTTAATACCTTATGACATGCAAGCATTCTGAACATGAGCAATATCACAAACTGATTCAGGAAAGTAAGATCCAAAACCGGACTCAAGATTTTTTTTTTTTTTGGTAAGAAAAACATTCTAGAGTATAATCCTTTCCCAAACCAAGGAGGAGAATAAGCTTTCATTATCACCTGAGAGAGCAAATAATATAAGACAGGAAGAAAGAGAAGCATTTTGTCTGATGGATAAGGAGGCATCCTCAGAAAAGGAAAAATTTCTTCCCACTGCCACTTGTATTTTAGATAGACGACACCCAGGACACTTCAGTCTGAACCAATTTGTTGCCAAAGACAAAAATTGAGATTATGACTTTCCAGAAGGGGTAGGGGACTGCCAAGGTGGGAGAAGAGACAACGACTGCCCTTTGTTCTTGGGGTCTTTTTGGAACCTCCTTATTGTTGCTTTTCAAATGTCTGCTTACTAGCATTCTGCTAGGACTGTTTATTTTGTTTCTTGCCAAAATTAGATGATGGAGAAGAAAATGCCTTGGAGAATTTAGAGAGGGAGGACTGAAAAAACTTAGATATTCCCTGAATCAGCTTACCTCTGTTATCACACATTTTGATAACCTCTGCAGTAGAGGTTCCAAATTCTAAACCTCTATCCAAAGGAGAATTTAAAATTTCATTTTTTACATATTCTAGGAGGTTCTGAAAACTCAACCAGTGAAACCTCCTTAAAATGGGACCAGTGGCAGCAACCATATAAGTAGTATCTACAGAGTAATAAACACATTCCAAACAGTGAGTAATGACCAGAGAAATTGAAGAGACAAATCTAAACAAAGCACATTTTTCTTCACAAGAGGAAAATAAATCCAAAACATTTCTCATATTTTCATAATTACTCAGGATAACTAACATACAAGACTGACATTTCAGAATTTGAAACTGAAAGTTGCAGAAGAATTCACCTTTTCTCAAACATTTCAAAAGCCTTAGCATCCTTATCACAAGGGGAATGATTACAATTAAGGAAATGCTTGGCAGAAGATAAATTAACTAAAGTTATAGCTTCTGACTCAAGTCTGGGACTAGTATATAAATACTTGAAAGACTGAGGTACTTTGTACATTCAGTTGTTTCTTAGGGTCAGCATGTTGGCTGTTGGGTTAATCACAGGATGTGACAATCACATCTTCCAGTGCTGACAGCATTGGTGGGATGAGTGAAGGTTCTGGAAATTTAACCTGCAAAAATCATAATATTTTATAAGGGAGTGAGAAACCTCACTATTTTTCCAATTAAAATGCTTCATTCTGGAAATAGTCTCAGAGAAAGAGAATCCCTCACAGGGAGAATCAGATACCGTACTCTCCTCAGGAACCAAATCAGAAACCTGAGGAGAAAATACTGCATTTGTCCCTTCAAAGCCCACTTCATGAACCTCTTCACAACAAAAGAAATCCTTTTTTTCTTTTACCATAAGCAAACTTACAAGAGTGGTCAAGAGCCAAAACAAGTCCCTGAACCAAGACCAATAAATTACTCATTCCCATAGTAACTGACAGAAACAGTTAATGTTTAGTTGTTTTGGCTCTTTTTGATGGGAAAGTTAAAGATAACAGATCCAATATTGCCAACAACAGCTTCCCCAAAGATGGACACAGCATTCTGGTTAAGCAGAGGCACATTCCCTGCCACTTTTTCCATGACTGGCAAGAGTGGCTTTCCCCATTAGGGGACCCCAACAACTGCAGATGATGTGACTAATCCCTGGTCTATGGTGGCTTTGTGGATAACACCTGAGGGAGCCAAAGACAAAAAATGAGTGGTCTGAGAAACCAGCTTTTGCCACAACATAGCCATCTACCTGAGACTGAGGTAAATTTCCAGCCTGCTATAAAGGCAAAGGCTGCTTAAAAAATTCTCGTTTTACAGCTGGAAGAAGGTCCAACCAACAGACTGATAGTTTACTCCATGGTCAAGTCAAAATAAATGCTCATTTCCCAAGAAAGCTTAGCAGCAACAGCTGATAAATAGGAAAACAGCAAACACTTTAAATCTTTCCCCATGCAAAAGAAAGTAAAATAAACACAGTTTATCCACAGAAAAAGTAGACTGTCAACAACTTTTAATGAAAAAAGTAAAAAAAAAGTGTGCTCTGTTTAAAAGTACATAAAAGTAACGAGACAGTCAAGGAAAATACTTTTTCTCAGTTTAATAGTATTTTTATCTCACAAAAAGTAACAACTTTAAAAAAATGTAAAAGTAATTTGGAAAGTTTTTCTCTGAAGGGAATGTATCTGCCCAGAAATGAAACAGCATTAGCCATCCTTCAATCCTCAAAAGCTGACAGAGGAGCTCAATTCTTGGTGGCAAGAAAGTTTGGGAAGGTTTGGCTCCCAAATTGATCTTTTTAATTAGTTCAGTTCAAGCTGACTAATGATTTGTGTTCATGGAAGGTGCACTGAAGCACTGGAAGCTGTCCTGCAGTTATATCTGATGCAAGCTATAAACTATATACCTTGGGCTACTGCAGTAGTGATCAAAGTTATTAGTTCAGGACTGAAACAGATGCTGTCCTAAGAGACCTAGGTACTTATGTGGATAACTCTTTCCCATTTGATCATCATATTTCAGCCACAGTCAGGAAATCCATCTATTTGGCCCAGTTTATTTCCAAGGGAATACCTTCAAGATCCAAAGAAGTTATCTTACCACTGTACTCTTCCTTTACTAGGCCCATCATTTACTACAATGACCCTTTTAGTATAGACAGATACAAGCATATCGCTCAAACTGGAAATGCCCCAAAGATTTCTAACTAAGAAAATGAAAGGCCTTAAATATTTCAGCTACTCTGATATATTAGCATGATTCTCATTATACTCAGTAGTCTACAGGTTGCTGTGAGGTGACCTGTGTCTTTATTTTGAGTCATGAAAGATGCAAGACTATTTGAGCTCCCATTTCTTTGTAAAACTAGTGGCTCTACAAACACCTGTATTAGAGAACTAAATCTACATCACGACTCATTGAAGAGATAGGCTACTAACTGAATGTTTTCTTAGCCTATAGGATAAATTACCACTGCAGGTTAAACAAAGTACTGCTTTAGCTACGTTTAAGGCTAGTCTTGATGAAAGGATAGGTATAGACAAATTTAATCAATGCTCATCATGTACAGTGTGCTGATGTGAGGTATTGCCAGCTATGCCAGGAGAAGTAGGGCAGTGGATGTGTAACATATGACAGCACAGCAAGCTGGACTATTGTAAATAATTATATGTCATTTGTATATCAAACTTATTTGTACAGCTGCTTGTGTTGAAAAATGTATTTGTAAAGTTGCTTGTGTTAAAAAATGTACCAAAAGTGGGGCCCGACTGCATTGTAACTGATTAAAAGTATATGTTTTAACAGAGGATACTGGAAGAGAAGAGGTTAATCCCAGTACAGGTAACTTTGAAAAATAGTTTGAAATAGAATTACCTAGGAGGCCATTAAGTTTATATCTTACAGTTTGGATTGAAGCCAGAGATGAAATATTTGTGAAAACAAAGACTAGGAATCCTTGTTGTATTGTCCATAGCAGTAAACTAATTGCTACCCTGGAAGAATGGAAGTGTTGAAATGTTTTTTTTTAGCTTCCAGATTCTATAACATGTCTTATCAAAGCTCTATCTGTGTGTATGGTGACACATACATGTGAGATTCTGGTTCAGCTTAGGCATAGGGGTAGTATGGGAACCAGAATGCATATGAACAGATGTGTGTGATATCATTCTGTAAGCCAGCTCTGTAATGATGTTTTAATACTAGATGAGAATGTCTCAAGAGCACTCTGTTTTTGAAACCTGACTTAGAAGGATCCCTCGCCTACTTCATCCTGCCTTGTTCTAGTAAGTGAACAGGGAATAGTAATTCTTTAGATCAGTCAAGAAAATATAGTAAGATTAGTATCTGTGTGAATCTATTCATTTGTATTATTTTAATATTTCCTGTGACTGAAATTCTGGTGTTTATGGTAAATAGATGCTTAGTATTTTCATGTTCTTTTACTATTTATTATTAAATATATTTAAACTTTTAATTGTGACTGGTCCTTTAGAGAATATTTTAACCTTCAAGAATACTTATATCTAGTTTGTGACTCAGTGGTGACTCCTGAAAGCATTACTGCATTGGTCAAAACAATACCATTTGTATTAATATTAATTTCACTCAGTATAATTATGTAGCCTTGTAGGAGCCTTAGAGTAAGCTAGGTTTGGAGTGTCTTGTGGCAGCAACTACCTTACAGTCTGGGCAGAAGAGAGCACAGTTAGTAAATCTGTGCCAGCCCAGAAATGTATGTGTGTGTGTACAAATCAAATATCAAAAAGTGTGTGTATCAGCTGCTTGGTGCAGAGACAAGAAGCACTGGCTTCACAGAGAGGGTGCTGGAGAACCTGGCTTGGACAGTCGTCTGAGAACTCAACTCTACAGCTGTGCCAATGGGGAACTGGAGAGAGACAGAGAGAGAAATCCAGACCCTGGACTGTGTTCCCTGTGTGCTTTTAAGGGAAATTGTGCTTGATGTAGAAAGCTGCATCTGGAAATACTGTGTGTATCTATATTATTCCAAGTGAACTTCCCTCTCCGGTGTCAGTGGGGAGGATTCAGGCTTCTGAATTACTGGTCCAGAGAGGGGATATCACATACAGTTCTGTTCAATTTGGGAGGTGAGCACTATTAAGTGCTTGAAAAGGGTCTTCTTAAAGGTGGATATAATTACACATCTTATGCTCCCTTGTCTAGTACATTCCTATGTTCCTATGGGTATGTTTTATAACTATGTCCATCAGATTAGCAGACTGCATCAATGCTATGAGCTGCTAAAGACTTTAATTATACTCCCCTATATTCAGGGATGTAGTTCACTTAACACACTAAAAAATTAAAAAGACCACAAATATCCCAAACCATAAAGTTCATAGGCCTAAAGAACATGAACTAACAAGAGAGACTGGAAGCTCTATCCCTTTATTCAGTCTCTTTAAGACTTTTGAGACAAAATTTCTATCTCACTTAAAGAATCATTAGAGACACGATTGTCTTGGACCTTTTGTATCTACCCAAATCCAGTGTCTCCACCAATTCTAACCAGGGACCTAAACCTTCACCAACAGATTAATAAAATGCTGTGAAGGGACAGATTTATAACCTAGCAACTCCCAAACCACTGGAATGAATTTGCTTTGAATATTAAATAGTGTGACTCACTATCTTCCTTTAAACATAAACTTAGATGATGGATGGGTATTCACAACTGTGGGGCAGACTGGTATAGCCCTCATGCAGAAAGGAGGTGCAGCCTGAGGGAGGGTACTGGCAAGGTATCAATGGTCATAAGACTCACTGGCTTTAGAATATGTAAGAATCAAATTCTAGAGTCATAGGTTCATAGCTATGTACTAGGCTAATGGCCCTGGGGCCTTTACAAACCTAGCCATAGGATTACTCTGGCATCATGCCACCTGACCATAGTTCCCAGTGCCTCTGTCTAGTAGAGCCACTGGCGTCATCCCCATGGTGAATTTCCTATTTTCCATCCACTCATCAAGATTTCTCTTGAGGAAGGTCAGCGAGGTACTCTGCTCGACATGTATGGGAAGTCTATTCCATAGCATGGGCAGTCTCTGTGTTATGAACCTGTCCCTCCAGTATGTTCTGTTCATAGGTCCATAGATTAGCACTAAGCTAACTGTCCTTGCAAGCCATTTTAAGCCTAGCCAATTATCCCTTGTGAGACTCAAACCCCACACCTTGCATTTGTATGGCAAACACCTTAAACATTAGGCCACACTCCCAACCCTATTGATTGTGGTAATGAGGTTGAGGTCTCTGGAGTGTGTGGTGTGGCAGGATTGGGATTTCATTAGATGTAGCATTTCTAACAGATATGGGTCAGACATGGCTTTGTAAGTCAAGCAGAGCTTGCCTCTAAGTAGGCGATATGAGACAGAGAATACTTGGGAGTTTTTTTGAGTCTGTCCATATAGGACAAGTGTTTATGGCCTAGGATCCTCCATGTGAGGTACTTTTACGACCTCTCCAGTTGTTGCAGGTGTCTAGTGAGGTACATGCCAAATGGGGCATTGCACTCGATGATTGGCCTAATGAGGGAAGAGTAGAGGGAGACAATGACCTCTTTCTTCCTGGATGCAAAACCCTTAGTAATGAGATGTGCCACACAGAAGGACATTCTGACCACAGTGGCAATGCGGTGATCAAAAGAGAGGTTCCTGTGTTCCCAGATCTCTTATAATGCCTTCTGTGTTCAGTGGACTACCATCAGTGTGGTAATTAATGGCAACCAGGTTTTTCCAAAGGGGGTGATGACACATTTTTTGGCATTGAGCTTAAGGCCATGGTTCTGACACCAGTCGTTGGTCTCAGTGAGGCCTTTCTGTAGGATGTCAACATCACTTGGGAAGTTAATAATAGCTCCCAACTTGCAATCATCTGCAAACTTTGTCAGCCAGAGTTCCTTCGCGTTGGCCTGGACTTCAGAGAAGTAGATACCAAACAGGAGAGGTCCCAGGACCGAACCCTGTGGGATTCCACTTGTGATTAGTTAGCAGTCTGACTGAGTCAGCTACTTTCACACTGTGGGTTCTATCTGTGAGCCAGTTTGCAACCTACCTAGTGATACAGAGGTTGATGCCTAGCTTAGTGAGTTTTTCTATAATTCCTGAGTGGGGAATGGTATCAAAGGCCTTGGCCAGATCAAGTTAGGCTGTATGAACCACCTTGCCTTCATCCACAGCTCTGGTGACTGACTCAAAGAAGTCGACCAAGTTGAGCAGGCATGATCTACCTTTCACAAAACCAAACTGTGTGGGATCCAGAGTTTGGAGATTCCCTATATCCTTGTTTATTAGGTCCATGAATATGCGTTCCATATCTTTACATATCAGACTCATCAGGCTAATGGGGCGATAGTTCCCAGGGTCTGTAGTCACTCCTCCTTTGTGGAGAGGGATGACTGTAGCAGTGTGTCGTTTGGTAGGAACAAAGCCTGAGGTGAGATGCGATTGAACAGGGCACACAGGTGAGGTGCCAGTTCACTCTGTAGTTCATGTAGAACACAGCCAGGGATATTGTCAGGTCCCACAGAAGCTGTATTCTTGGCCTTGGACAGTGCTGTTTTAACTGTACAGCAGTAATACTGGGTGCCTGGCAATCTACTGGTATTATGATTGGTTCTTTGGGGGGGGGGTAAAGTTGGTACTGAATATGTTAGCCAGTATATTGGCAATATCTGTTGGCTCGCTATAGGAGGTACCATTATGCAGTAGCTCAGAGCAAATCTGGGTATTGCCGTGTTTACATAAACTATAGAAGGCCTTGTGGTTGTCTTTACTATCTGCTGCAATTCTGTTTTCATAGCTAGCTTTAGAGGATTTGAATAGGGATCTCAACTTTTTGTTGAGGCTAAGGGAGTTTTTCCAGTCTTGGGACTTCACCTTATTCCACATCAGTTTCCTCCTTCTATTGTAGAGTTTGTTTATGGCAGGGGACCACCAGATTGGCTTCCTTTTTTGGAGGAGAGCATCTTGGTTCTATTGGCTATGGCGAGATCCATGCATTTGTGTATGATTCGCAGTCATGCAACTATTCTCCATTTGCATGGGTGCCGTGAAGTTATCCACCTCGGTTTTTAGGAGCCCAAAGTTAGCTTTGGAGAAGTTTTTCATGGTGGTTATCTTTGCGGGGGAGTGGGAGGGATGTGGATTTACAAGGTGATTAGTTTGTGGTCGGATCTAACCAGGGAGGAGCTGACTATTGTTGTAGAGCAACTGTCCAACATGTTAGTAATGACCAGATGAAGGATGTTGCTACCTCTAGTGGGGGTAAGAATGAGTTGGTCCAGGGCATTGGAATTAATGAACTCCAGGAAACATTGGGCAGGTGTATTGGTACACGAGTAGTTTTCCCAGTTAATGGAGGAGTAGTTGAAGTCGCCTAGTGTGAAAGTGTTAGGTTGGACCCTAATATTTTCCAGGGTGCTTAGGAATGTGGAGTGGGAGTCTTGGAACATGGTTGGGGACCTAGAGCAGGCTACTACCTGAATCGCTGTCCTATCCAGTGTTAGCTGCACCTGAAGTATCTCTGATGTGTTATGTTGGGCTACCAGTCTGGAGGTGTGTGCATCCTTTATGAATATGGAAACACCACCGCCTTTGGAGCTTCGGTCCAAGTTCTGGGGTTGAAAGGTGTGGAATGAGTTATAGTCTGGTAGTGTAGGGGTGCTTTCTGTTGCCTTGAACCAGGTCGCTGTTACAGCACAAATGTCGATGTTCTCCATTTAAGGAGTGCTTCGAATGAGTGCATTTTGAGATTTAGACTTCTAGCATTGAGCAGCATGACCCTTAGATTGCATTTGTTTGTGGCCGTTATGTTGGTAATTTGGTCTTTGGAACACTGCCTAAAAAAGGCACCATATGGGTGGCAAGAGCCTTGGCTAGTATCCAGAAGCCCAGGGGTGACAGATGCAGGCCATCTCTGGCAAAGCATCGAGGTCTGTCAGTCATGTTATCCAAGGCAGACAGATACTGAATCCCCTTATAATGACACCAGAAACTTAGCCAATTGTTGAAATCAATAATTTTCTGCTTAGACTGTGGTATAATTCTGGGAGATAGTAGGAGGCTGCTCAGAGCTAGGGTCATACCCACCTGGGCAACATAATCTGAGAGCTCCTCCATGTCTCTTTTCATGTAGTCCAGGGAGGTATGTCTCGGGTCATTCACACCCACATGTACAATGACAGAGTCATATTTGTACCTGTTGTTGAGGGACCCGAGTGGGTGCATTATGTGGCAGATCCTGGCACCTGCCAGGCAGCTGTTACTTTCTCCTTATTGGATGGATGTGTGTGCACTGTATGAAAGTACTGATTTTAAAAGTATCTGGTGAATTTGAAGTTTGAGTACACAAACCTGTTTATTGAAACACTACTTGGTAACCTTTTGTAGCTGCATTGTTTCCAGGATCATGAAATGTTGGGGATAATGAAGCAGTCTACTTTCCTCCAAGGATAAGTAATCTCCAGGTTATTATACCATATTATTCAGAGTTGTTTAGGTGTGATGTCTTCTCCCACAGGGGTAGGGGGATTGCAACAAATACTTGTGTTTCTTTTTGCAGATATTTTAATGTGTTGACTTTCTCATGGTGATACTGCATGTGAAATGATTATGTTTGATTGTTTGCCATAAATTCTGTGTATGCATGTATATCTGCAGCTTCAGCTGATGTTAACACCTGAACTGTATACTAGCAGGTACGTACAATAACCATGACTAAGTATCTGGGTTGAATAGTTTACTGTCTTGACATTTTTGACAAAAGTATGTTTACATAGCACATAAAACACTTAATACTGATTTCAGTGCAAACATTCAGATATATTTTGTTCTTTTTTTTGCTCTAAAAAGGGTATTCAGCAAATGATACACACAGTATGCAATAGTTGGGTTCCTTTAAGTAATAATGCCACCTAGCATCCCTTTTCAGCAATGTATTATTTGTACCCTACATCACCACTGCTGTATATTTTTTTAAGCCAAAAAACATTAAAATAATGTCTACTCATTTCTTTTAAACCCCTGTAGGGTAAGGTGCTTAAAGAAAGTCTTATTAACAGCTATATATTTTCACTGATTAATTTTTCAAACTGTCTTGGTTGTCTAATGCTATGATGAGAAATGGACTACATTCCTATGTCGGGGTACAATTAAATTTCAGGAAATTAATAATGTTTCAGTCTTTATTGTTGGCCAACAGTTCTTTTCTCAGCACCTGCAATGTGCCCAGAATTGCTTTGTTTTGTAGTTCATATGGGGTTGCATGTACTGTACTGGTAGCATATTTAAGTACAGCTGTCAATTCTTTGTTTTACTAATCCTATTGCTCCTACTTCTATTGGAACTGTCTGGGTGTCTTTACTTCACATTGCCGTCATTTCTGCTTGCACGTCCTGGCATACTATAGTTGTTGGTTGAAGCAATTTCAATGGTCAATGTTATTTTTCTCTTTTTTCTTGAAATACTGTATCTGTCGCATCTATTTTTTGGAATGCATGGTTATGGGTGATCCCAAGTGATATAAACTTCATTGTTGAATATGCTTTGTGGTTCATATTTCCAGTGCTTTTAAACTACCTCTGTATTGTAATGTTTACGCAATTCCCAGTGCTATAGTCTTGTCATATTATTGTGCCTTTCAGTATACAGACCCTCAGGCATGAATGTCGCACAACAAGCAATGAGATGCTTCCAGTTCTCTTTTAAAGAACCTGGATTTGCCCATTCTCCTACTTTTTTAATGAACCTTGTAAGCCAACATGTATGAACCCCACAATCTTGGGCTGCCATCTTTAGCCTTTTATCTCTCACCTGTTCTTAACCATTCCTGTGTCAAATATTTGAAAACATGACATTGTGCCAGAAGGTCTCTATACATTCAAATATATTTGTGAACTTTCCACTTTTTTTCCCCTCTGGTTCTTTTTTTATATCTATTTTTCTTTTGTTTTTAACATATTCTTGTCTACTTCTGGTGTGTGTGTGTGTGTGAGAAATGCCACAGTTACTTATAACTGGCAGTTAGAATTAACTAGGCTCAAACCCTGTACCTTAGATCCAACATCCTACATTCTCTAGCCACAGCACCACTTTTAATTCAGGGAGTTGAGTCCATGGCTCTCGACTGTCTACATTTTCACAGAACATTTGGCTCATACTTTTGGTCTGTTCCTCTTAAAAAATTCTGTTTTTCTGGCAAATCAGTGAAAACGGAATTCACTAAATAATGATAGCCCTTTAACTTTCTGTCTTCCTATCTTTTTTGGAAACACATGGTAACACAAAAACACTATTTTAGCAATCTTCTAAGATTATACAGACAATATTTAAAATGTGTCCCTAGTCCCCCCCCCCCCAAACAAATGTTGGCTTTTTCCACATGTCTTCTGCTATGAAACTTGAGAAATTTAGTTGTGTCAGATGGATGGTGAATTGGTAGTGTGGTTACCTCACAGCAAGAGGTTCTCTGGTTTGATTCTTGGCTGAGGTACCCTCTATGTGGAGTCTGTATATCCTCCCTGTGTTTGTATGGGTTTCCTTCCACATTACAAAGAGATGCATCTGGAGCATTTCTCCTAGGCCTCTGCTGAAAATTGGCTTTGTTCCAAGTTGGACTTTCCTGGTAAATAAATGTTAAATAAATTTTACAAGCAGCTGAGAGCTTCAGGGGAAGAGAAGTTTAGTGCCACTTATTCCAAATCTGTTTGCATAGTCAGTAGCACAACAGGTAGTAGCCTTACTACTGAAGGGCTCGACAGCCATGAGAGCCTGAAGTTCTGAGACCCTTCTTGCTGAGGTGATAGCTAGTAGGAAGGCAGTCTTCCATGAGAGGTATTTCAATTCTGTTAAAGCGGCAAGTTCGAAAGGTGGCAAGATTAGTTTCTCTAACACATAATTCAGGTCCCAGGGTGAAGTAGGACGTCTTTTGGGAGGCATGATATTAGAAGCCCCTCTGAGGAATTGCTTAATCAAAGGATGAGAGAAGAGGGGTGGGTCTGAATCATAATGGGCAGAGGTGGCTGAGGCATGCATTTTAATAGAGGAGAAGGAGAGGCCACTATTGAGCAACTCTGCTAAGTAATCCAGGATGAGAGGGATGGAAGGTTGGGAGGTACTGCCCCCCCTTTTGATTGTTTCCAGGAGCAGAATCTTTTCCATTTTCCTCCATAAAATTTTCTTGTGCTGGGCCTTCTGGCCTCTGTTTGCTTAACAGTGACTTCTTGTTAGTTTTTAGTGTATGAGCCATGCTAAAAGTTTGAGAGTCTGTAGGTCTGGGTGCAGTACCTTCCCCCTCTCCTGGGTCAAGAGGTCTGACCTTAGGGAAAGCAGCTTCAGGGGCTGTAAGGTCAGACTGTGTAGTAAGAGGTATCAATGCTCTCTGGGCCAATCTGGAGTGATGAGGATGACCTTTGGTCTCTCCTCTTTTTTTAATCAGATCCTTAGGAATAAGGGGCAGAGGAGGGTGTGTGTACATAAAGAGGGAGCTCCAGGGGAAGGTCAAGGCATCCACCTTCCATGCTAGGTGGTGATACTCCCTCATACAAAACTTGTGCAGCTGGTGGTTGAGGTGGAGGCAAAGAGGTCCTCCTCTGGGGTCCCCCACTCCTGAGTGATTTGCAGAAAGATTTCTCTGTGGATCTGCTATTTGTGAGGGTCCAGTAAGTTTCTGCTTTGGTGGTCTGCCAGCATGATGTTGATCCTTGGTAAGTACTGGGCAATTAGGTGTAGCCCCCATGGAGGTGGCTGTAAGCCACAGACTCATGGCTAACCTGCACAGGGGGCAAGATTGGGTGCCTCCCTGCTTGTTGATGTACCACATTACTGTGGTGTTTGTTTTTATAAGGAGGACCCCTTTCCTGAGATGGGGTTGGAAGGAAGTCAGAGCGTTTTGCACTGCAATCATTTCTTTCTGGTTGATCTGCAAGTGAAGTTGCTGGGCATTCCAAAGGCCTTGGGTACACCTGCCTGCTAGGTGAGTGCCTCAAGCTATGTCTGAGACATTGGTGGTGATGGTCAGGCCAGAAGGGTGGAGGATGAAGGGAAGACCCTTGTTCATGGCACAGGCCTTTGCCCACCAGAGAAATTCATCCTTTATGCAAAGAATCAGTGGGAGAGTGGTCTCTAGGGACTTACAGTCCTGACACCAAAGGTTTTTTAAGAATGATTGAAACTTTCTGATGTGAAGCCTGGAGAGGGGGATGAGGAGGATGCAAGATGCCACGTACCCCAGAGCTTGCAGGAACTTCCTTGTAATGAGGTGACTTCTAGAAGCCAGTTGGGTGAAGTAGAGAGGAAGGAAGCTCTGCTTTTCTGGGGATAGGAAGGCCTTTAGGGTTGCTGTGTCTAGCACAGCTCACAGAAAAACAATTTTCCTGGTGTGGTTTTGCTTTGATTTTTTCTTGTTGATGGTGAACCCTAGGGAAGTTATTTTTTTGACAAAGAGAATATCCTAGATCAACTTTTCTTTTCTGTTCGCCTGAATGAGGCAGTTGTCCAGGTAAGGATAAATCTGAACATTTCTCTGTCTGCAGAATGCTATAGCCAGGGCCAAGCATTTGGTGAATACTCTGGGAGCAGTAGATAAGCCAAAGGGCAGTGCAGAGAACTGAAAGTACTAACTGCCTGCTCTGAAGCGTAGGAATTTTCTGCACAATTCCCTGATGGGGGTGTGGAGGCAGGTATCTTTAGGTTCTAGTGTCACCAGCCAGGCATTTTGTGTGAGCATGGGCAGGAGCTGCTGCAAGGTTAGCATTTTGAAATTGGGAGCCACCAAGGAGGTGTTCAATTTGGATAGATCCAGGATGCCAAGTGCCCTCTTTTCTGGGAACAAGGAATAGTTTGGAGTAAAAACCTTTTCCTGCTTGATCCAGAGGGACATATTCTACTGCTCCCTTGGAAATTAGTGTTTTTACCTGTTTTAATGCCTCTGCCCACTGGTTTGGGGTAAGGTCTGGGTACCCTCTTGGAACTGGGAGTTCACTAAAGGAGAATATGTATCCCTGAGAAATTATTTTTAATACCCATTGGTCCTTGGTTACAGAGACCCAACTGTCCTTGAAGAGGGTGAGCCTTCCTCCTAGCTTTGGATGAGTGAAATGAGGGCAGAAGGGGGAGGGGGAGTCATTGTGAGTGCTTACCATAGAAGCTTGGCTTAGAACTCCCTGCCTTAGAGGCAGAAGTGGTCCATTGTTTGCTTCTTTGCTGGCCCTGGGATAGGGACCTGGATGTCCTGCCCCTACGAGGCTTACTTTGGCCCTGTCTGCTGGGTGCAGGGAAGGCCCAGTACTTAGAGGGTAGTTCCTGCTGAATCTGGGTGGTTGAACTTGAAAGAAATCTTTTACTGTTTGCATAGATTTTGCTTTGTCTTCCATCTTTTTAAGCACCTCTTCCGCTTTTTCCCCAAACAGGCATTCCTTATCTAGGAGTGCATCTATAAGTTTAGACTTGACATGATCAGGGAGAGGTTGTTCCTTCAGCCATGCATGTCTTTTAATAACAGATCCCAATCACTACTGCCCTGCTAGAGGCTTCTAGGGCATCATATCCACATTGTAATGAGTGCTTGGCCACTTGATAAGCAGAGTGTAGTACTTCTGCCAGCTCTTTTGAGTTGGCACCGTCAGGAGTGGTAGCAATCTTCTGTTTTAATTGTTCCAAAGTGTGTTGTTGATATTTTAACATATGGAACTGACAATTGAGTGCTCCGATAGCTAAGATTGCAGGGGTGTATACTTTCTTAACCCATCTGTCCAGAGCTCTGGAGTCTTTGTCAGAAGGAATAGGATTCTTGGCAGAACTAGTCTTAACTCCTTTGGGTCCCTGTATAATGAACTCAGGGTCTGCAGCAGGGTTCCTGTACAGGTATTTGTGAGAATCCAGTACTCTGTAGTACCTGTCAGGTTTAGCTGGAGTAGCAGGGAGCGCATCAGGGGCTAAACTGGATTCAAGGAAAACATGATCCACCACTTCTTGAATAGGCAGAATGGCCAGGGGTCTGTGCTGGGACAGGTCCAGAAACTCACTAAATTGTTTCTTTGACTGTGAGTAGTCCTGAGATTCCCATTGTAAATGTTCCCTGAGGGAGTGAAGGGTTTCCCCGAAGGAGAGGCCCTCTCGAGGGGAGGCAGAGGGGATGGATTCCTCTGCATCTGGATCCTCATAAACAGTTAAGGGCTGTTGTTTCTCTTCAAAGGCAGAATAATTAGATTCCTCAGACTCTTGGTCTGTCATAATTTCTGGAGAAGGAAGCCTTTTCCTTTTTGAAGTGGGGGCTTGAGTACCTCGGATAAGGGAGATGAGATCCTTCACCATTTTAAGCATTTGAGCTTGGGGTGGGGGAGCAGTAGCAAGATGATAGCTAGAAGCAGATTTCCTAGGAGTGGCCTGGCTTCAAGGCCTGACAGAATCCATCAGTCTCTGAGAAACAGTAGTCAGAAGAGAAGACGCTGTTTTTTTGTCTGGAATAGGTAGTGCGAACGGCCTTCTCAGAAGCTGGTGCCTGCATCGCTGCTCGAGACCCAAACAAGGCAGAGACAGCCAAAGGCTCAGAAGACAAAGTGGATTTCTGCAGCATACCAGACTCTGAAAGGGTCTTGGCACTGGCCTGCATGGAAAATGAGTCGGGCATCAGGGGCTACAAAAGCACCTCACTGAATTCCAGAGAACTGACTACTTGCTTAGTGGTAGCGTCGTCAGAAGGCTTAGCCTTGTGTGGCCTCTCTCTCTTTACATTTTTTCAGAATGTCAGTGGATTGTTGGCTGACAGATGCTATATCAGAATTCAAAGACAGAATACGAAAATAATTGTCTACAAAAAGACCTCTATGGCAAATGGTTCTTGCATTAAAGGGGGCACTGAACCATCAACAATGGATGTCATGGTCTGGGTCTAAACAAGTGATGCAGAAAGTCGCAGTGTGGGACCTGCTTTCCACAGGTGAGACAACTATTAATCTTTTCGGACATCAGTTAGAGCAAGAAAAAAGGGTCCCCAATGGGGTACTTATTTTTAGACGTGTTCTGTGAAATTTGACTTCTGGTAGCGAACAACCGGCACTCGTGCAAACTGCTTCTGCTACGGGCTCCACGCCAAGAAAGACTGGTGTAATGAAGTTGGCTGCTTTGCTTTATAGTACTGATGACCTTATGTCAGACTACAGGCGACAGCAGCCAACGCACAAAAACACTGACTTTGGTATTTGGGCCTGCCGAGGGCTACTACAGCAGGCATAACCCACAAGTGATGAATGCAACAGTGAAACACGAAGAACATCTAATAGATCTAAGGGAAAATTTGAAGAGCAGACTTTGGCACCACTCAGAAGCTTATATACAGTCCTGGATACAGCAAGTCTGTAGCTGGACTAGACTAATTACAGGAAAGGCAGGAAACAAGCGTAAATGCTGGCTTTTAAACCAGAAAGTTGAAAGTGATGGAAAAACTGCCCAAATAGCAAATAAACTACAATTTCTGGGTAAGAAACCACTCCTCCTGTGGTAGATAGGCTACCTAGTGCTTACCACTCCCACTGACAAGCTAGGCGGCTTCCCTCTAATACAGAAAGGCATGGGGGCTCAGAAGCTTATACATAGTCCTGGATACAGCAAATTTGTATCTGGACTAGACTAGTTACAGGAAAGGCAGGAAAAGCGCAAATCAGGGGTTTTAAACCAGAAAGTTGAAAGAGATGGAAAAGTGCCCAAACGGCCAATATACTACAATTTCTAGGCCAGAAACCACTCCTCTTATGGTAGATAGGCTACCTAGTGCTTACCACTCCCACTGGCAAGCTAGAAGGCTTCCCTTCAACACAGAAAGGCTTGGGGGGCTCAGAAGCTTACAAACAGTCCTGGAAACATCAAATCTGTATCTGGACTACACTAGTTACAGAAAAGGCAGGAAAAAAGTGCAAATGCGGACTTTTAAACCAGAAAATTGAAAGAGATGGCAAAAGCTACCCAAATGGCCAATAAACCACAATTTCTGGGCCAGAAATCACTCCTCTTGTGGTAGATAGGCTACCTAGTGCTTACCACTTCCACTGATAAGCTAAAAGGCTTCCCTCCAACACAGAAAGGTTTAGGGGTCTCAGAAGCTTACAAACACTAAATCTGTATCTGGACTAGACTAGTTACAGGAGAAGCTGGGAAAAAAGCTTAAATGCAGGCTTTTAAACCAGAAAAGTTGAAAGAGATGGAAAAACTGCCCAAAGGGCCAATAACCTCAATTTCTGGGCCTGAAACCATTTCTCTTGTGGCAGATAGGCTACTTAGTGCTTACCACTTCCACTGATAAGCTAGAAGGCTTCCCTCCAACAGAGAAAGGCTGGGGGGGGGGGTGTCTCAGAAGCTTACAAACAGTCCTGGACACAGCAAATCTGTATCTGGACTAGACTACTGGATTCACTTTCTAAACTTCACCTTGCATGTGTTTAACCAGCTAACAAATGTATAAATCAAAAATATCAGTGATTAACTACAGCCCATTTAAGATGGAAGCACAATGTTTATGCCATCTGTTGGCTATGCAATTACAAAAGTACACATGTAGAAGAATAAAATAATGGTAAAATGAAGCAAAATGTTCAGATCTGGTAATCTGGCATTAATTTCAAACTCTTCAAACAGGAAATATAAACCTTAGGGCTTAGTTAAAAAAAAAAATATCAAGGAAGAGGCGTTGAAAACTGTCATTCTTGCTTGACCAATGAATACGGGAAAATAAGCCAATGGGTAAAGATAATCATCAAACAGAAATTCTAGTTTTCAGCTACTAGTTTTATGGATCTTTATCCTCACAGCATATAAGCACCTTGAAATGTCTACATCAAAACTCTCATGGATAAAAATAACCTGGCAGCCTTCCAGTTGTCCTTTTAAATTAAAATACATTTCATTTCACGATGTCTTTTCAAGCATGCTGTCAAAGTTTTGAGAACACTTGATATTTCAAGAAATACAAAGAGATACGCCTTGGAATACTGTTTCCATTATGCTACTTTTAAATAACTCAACTGACAGCATTGCTTTCAGTTATTCAGATTGATCATTTGTTTTATTTTTCCACATGAAGCTAATGAGCTGTGCAACTGACAAACCAGAGAGCTCTTTCCTAAAGTCATGGGTCATGAAGTCACTATGAAAAAGTTATCAGTTTGAGAAGGAAATACATAACAGTAGAAAATAAGCTACAAAGGGCAAGAGGATACAACAAATATGAAAGAAATGTTAATGACAATTGATGAACATGAAGTCAAAGGACTGGGTTACAGTGGATTCACAAAGATAGCAGGCATCCTCTACTTCTTTTCACTAGAAGATGAACTGTAACAGTTTAACAGTTCCTGAAACTCCAATCTGTACTGAGACGAATACACCACTACACTATAAATTGCAACTTTTTTTAATATTGACAATCATTGCGTTTGTATGCCTAAAAAAGTTCCAGCTTATGCCTGAGGTTCAGTAATCCTCCAAAGCAAGACTGTTCATTAGACTTTTTTTCATATCTGCCCAAAGTACTAAGTAAGCTAGTTATAAAATAGCTGCTTTTCAGAGGAATTTCAAATAAATGCAATCTCATTTAATAGTAGCAATCAACCTGGTTCTTGTAGCTCTCATCTAAAAGTAGGGTATGACACAAAAAAAATCATTCTGTAAAAAAAAAAAATGTATACAAAAGTATTTTAGCCCAGTTTGTAATGCTCTACTACTATAATGACTTATTGTCAAGAATATATATATATTCTGTTTGTATTAGGACTGCTCAGTGAGAGTCTGTATGAAAATAAGCACATTTCATTGAATGGAAAGGAACTTATTTGTTGAGCAAGGGGAAGAAATCATGAAAAGGAAACAGGTAAGACACTGAATCAGTTGATGTTCATACTATGCTGATATTCAGAGATACTAAATATCACTGATGTCATAGCAGGTCACAGTCCCATAGTGCTTAAATATATAACGGGACAAACATATAGTACAGTTTTGTACCTACCATAAATGTAGATGTTCGAGGATCCACATTGCTGCAGTCCTTACTATTGGGTAGTCCGCTGTCCAGTCGGCCCGAATACCAGAGAGAGAGACGCTCGTCAGGGCGCATTAGACTGCGAGACTGTACGCCAGTACGTCAGGGGTACTAATCGGCGCACTCCATTATATCCAGTCTTTTCTTGCCCCAGATGTCAGAAGACCCTAAAAAGACAAGCCCAAAATAAATGCACTAAAATATGTACAATATACAAAAAATAATATATAAAATATATATATATATAACTCACCTACACCACCCCTACACAACAACAGAAGGAAGGAGGAGGGAAATGTGGTGATCATAAGCAAATGTGGATCCTCTACACTACATTTTGGTGCCAGGCCTACTATGCTATGTTCTTTCACTCCACTGCAGTCCTTACTATTGGGTAGAATCCCAAAGCAGAGGTAAGGGTAAAGAAGCTGGCAAGTCGACAAAGAAGGAGCAACATGCCTTGCAAAACAGCAAAACCAAAATGGCAAAGAGTAGAGAGGAGAGAGGAAGGTGATAATGCTTAGAAAGCATGCAACTAGCTACTCTGACTTCCAAAATATCCACCTCTTAGAAATCCTCCCCTGCCACCCCTTTGAAAGGGCAGTGCCCTCAAGTAGTGAATAATCCCATCGCTGATCCATCTTGCCATGCAATACATACAAAATGAATGCAAAAACCAAATCAACAAGAAAATCTTGTTTTTTTTGGCTTGTTTTGCCTCTTAACAGCAAAGCAAAAAACACAAAAACAAAAAAGAAAACCCTAAATCCTGAGTCTTAGTCCTGCTTAAATAATAACGCACTGCTAATGTAAATTGCTTGTGTGCATCTCCTTTATTTTGGGGGTCTGCATAAAAAGTTTAGTAATGTGGCAAATAAAACTAGCACTAGAAACACACTTTTTTGCAGGAGGAAGGATTAGCACGATACCTACCCCTAATGGATGTAGAAAATCAAAAAGGCTCTATCTGCCAAAGGCCCTGCAAGCACTCAGACCTCTTGCAGAAGTAATAGCCAACAGAAACCTTCTTGAGCCATTCAAAGTACAGAGATTAGCATTGGCATTCAAAAGAAAGGTTTTAGGTTGTAAGTTACAACACAAAAACACATCCCCCCAAGCCCAAGTAGGAGCTCGAGAGGGTCTTATATCTTTTCTTATCCCTTCTAGCTTTGACTTATGGAAACTGCGAGGACAACAATGGTGGTCAATCAAAATCATAGAAAACAATGGCAGCATGAATCTTAATGGAAGGAAGGAAAGGAAGGAAATAATAACTCAGTAAGAAACTCAGTAAGATACACTCAATAAAGGAAATCTCCAATTCAGAAATTTTGCTACTCCAAAAAAAAAAAATCTCCAAAATTTCTTCCATTCCTCCTTTTTCTTGTACTAGGTTCTCACTTCCATAATCACATTTAAAACTTGTTGGAGACCTGTGAGACCTGCGTTGAGGAACACATGAGAATGTTTGAGACTGTGAGTGGAAGAGACATTGAGCAGATGACCGTCCTTCTGAGAGATGATGAATGAGGAATCAAATAAGACACCATGGGCTTCCTTACCAGACTCATAGGCTCTCTTCTACATGGAAGGTAGGCCTGTCTGGAGCTATCAAAATCATCCTTGGCTTGTCTTGTCTTCAATTTAATCCTTTTTTTGTCTTCCTTTTTAGAGCAGAGCAGGAAAGAAGAGGCAGAGTGTACACATGAAGACAGCAAATCCTTTTTCTCCAACTGAAAGACAGAGCCACCATGCAAAAAGAACCCGATGATGGGTTGTTGTGTGCGAACACTTGAAGCTGGGGTGGCTTATGGAGTTGTCTGGATCTCTGTCTGGACACTGTCTATGACACTGTTCCGTTCTGATCCAACCATGAGATCCCAGGATCCATGAAGGGCTCTGTTGATTGGTTGCTAACACATCTGGAAAGTTCAGGCTCCTACCTGAGAGAGCTTTCCAAGCTTAGCCCATAATTGGTAGCTTAGCAGTCTCCCATAAAATCATTATCTCCCTTTATTGCCATTAAGGTTGTGTTCCATGACAGTTGTGTTGTCTGTTTATGACAACGCACCTGTACTGAAAAGAAAACACATTCTGGAATTACAACAAACTGAAAGCCATTAAATGAAGACTGACTGATAAATATCCTAACATGCTGACATATGTAGATGTGTATGTCTGCTCCCCACTTGATGAGTAGCATCTGTCCCCACTTCGTGAGGCCCCTGGCCGTCCAAGAGGGATCTGTCGTTAAAATCTGGATCATTTCTGGCCTCACCACAGAGGTGAGATTGAGCCCAGAAGGTCTGATTCTTTTGAAAAAAACCAAATTTGAAGGCAAGTGTCAAAAAGAATTTTGAAGTCCTGTGTCCATTTGCAGTTACTACATTTTGTAGCACCTAGAATGCTTGATGCCATGAACTTAAACCAAAAGGAAGGAATACATGAATAGCACGCACTGGATTGAAGGAGTGTCCTTGTCAGTGATACGGATGCTTGAAGGACTGTCCTTGCAGTCAAAGTCTTGGGCTTGTGTGTCGTTGTAAAAGGCCATCTGGGCTGCTGTATTCAGTCTCACACCCAAAAGGCCATCTGTCCTGAGAGGGTACTAGACTGGACTTTAGAAAGTCACAATACCTCGAGCATCATCTTAGCTGACTTATAACATATTCACAGAATAGGAATCAGGCAGTTTTCCAAGTAAGGAGAGCAGTCAGAATGTCTTTAAGGGATAATTTCTTTTCCTTGCTGAAGTAAGCTATCACACTGGCCAGAATACCTTTGTAAAGCTTAGAGTGAATTTAAAGCTGAGCAGAGAAGAACTAATGAGCAATGCTTCTAGGATATACCGCAGATACTTCCTGCAACTTAGCCTTAAGATAATGAATAAGTGCTCCTTTGAATCTAAGGTACCCATCTTGTGATCTTTTGCCCAGCAGAGGTAAAAGTTGTTGTAACGCCAACATCTGAAAACTCCAGTGTCCAGATGAGCGTTTGAGGAGAGAAATCCAAAATTGGTCTTGGTTGGTTCCTTTCCCCTCAAGTACCAGGGAAACTTTAGGATAACAAATAGGCGGGAATTTTCCCCTTCTTAGGACTGGCTGAATGGCCCTGAATGGGAGCACTGAGAAACTTTTTCTTCTTGAGCCTCTTTTCTTTGTGGAGGAACGCCGTCTGTGCCTTATGGAGGCCATGCCTATGGAAATAATAAATTAATGGAGAATGGTGAATCATGACACCCAATGAATGATTGGAGTAAAAAAAAAAAAAGCTCTTTGAAATCCGACATCTTCCAAACGAGAATCTACTGGCCTGAATAAGCTCTAGGTTGGAAAGTCTGAGTCCTGAAGTCTGTCACCCCTGCTGAACTGAGAAGTCTGGCCCAGTGAAACCCCTGGCAGAGGCCCCTGTTCTGGCTAGGTTCCTGACCCTGCCTAGACCTACCCCTACTAGACTAAATCACTCCCAGGATATAGCGTGAGATATAGGCCATAACTTACCAAACTTCACCATAAACCTGCAAAAATTCTCCTAAACTTACAGACTGCTTTGTCCTTTTTCTTTATTAGCTTAACTTCCACAGGCGAACCAAACAACTTCCACAAACTGCTTCACAAGCCAAACAAACAACACATTTGCATCCCAAAATCATCCAAACAATGCTCATTACCTGGCGAAAAACAGAACCAGGACCACAAAAAGGCATGGAAGAACATACAGCATCAAACCAGCCAGCTAAAGAATGCTTACAACCACAAAGACACACATAAAGAAAACTTGTTCCCTCACTCAAACACTCCAACCGCCAAAAGCAATACCTATTCCATTCAATTGGTTCCCTAGAGATAATTTTGAATAGCAAAAATTTGAATATTTTAATTTTGTGAAAGCTATGGCTGAAGATTCAAATTCCAATCTTTCTATCAAGTTGGAACTTTATTATGTTTCTTTCCAACCCTTGCTCTACCCTTTTAACCACAGAGAACTTTAACAACAAGAGGCCTTACCCTTTTTTTTTTTCTTTTTTTTTAAACACCTCTTTTTTACAAACAATATGACAAATTAACACCCTATTAGGGTCAGACCCTTTAGTTCAGGCAGGGAATTAAGAGGAAGGTTCAGGGAAGCCTTCAACACAGGAGGTATAGCTGCAGCACACAGGAGGTAGGGCCAAGGGAGTAGGGCCTCAGGGGAACAAGAGCAAAAAAACACCTTTTCCTGCTTCAAGTAATCCTGCACTTCCCAAAAAAAGTTCCTCATGCTCCTCATCCTCTCTGAAAAAGAGATCCATGAAGAATCTTTGGCATCAGAAGGAATGGAAGGAATCACTCCAAGAATAAGGAGGATAAGACTTGCAAATCTTCCGCGAGAAGACCACTGCCCTCTGAACCTGTTCCAAGCTAGGCATCCGTGTTCCCCGGGAGGCACCTTATCAAGAACCCTAATCCAATAATAGAAATTTCAATCATATAAGCATATCTTTCAGAGCTATGTTTCTTGGTACTTAACCCGGAAATCAAATGAAGCCCCACTTTGCCTGAACTTGGAGACAGTTTCAACAATTAAGAATACAAGTTTCAGCTTGGAAGAAGAAGAACCTGAACTCCCTGAGCCTGAGAAAAGCTGCCTACTGCCTGAGAAGGCTGGAGAACAAGAAACAGAGAAAGTCCATTGCCCCTCAGAGCCTCAAACTCCCTCTCCAAACAGCCCTGTCAAACACTGGGCCTTGCTTGGAACCAAGTCCCCCTCCACTAAGATGTTCTGGCTCCTGCTTCTTGTTTTAAACTTATGCTTCTTTGGACGAAACGTTCGCCAAAGCAGGCTTCGCCGTTTATAATTTCAAACAGCCCAACGTCCACAAACCCACAGTCTAACCACCTCCTCTTAGGCGTTTGTTTGTTAAACCACACTAAAGAGCGCATCCAACAACCAAGGTCTCAGGGTCTAAACATTAAACCTACAAGGTGGCGGTAACAAAGAATGACACATCTGTTCTCACACCCAATAACACAGTGTACAATCCCAAAATTCGACATCCGTTAAATAAAATGGCAAGAAAAACCAAAATGTTCTCGGTTAAATACTTAGCCAACTCTGATTCAACGCAAAATACTCCCGAATCGAAAGCCTTCAGAACGCCTGGTAACTTCTGCAAAACTGTCGCTCAATCGGAACATGCAATTCTGTCGGCGAGATTATGCCAACGGTGATGATGCGTCAGTGAGGATATCGACGTCAAGCCCACGACGTTCCTGACTACTCTGGTACCGTCATCTCCAACAGTATGAAAAAAAGAGCACATTAAATTAAACTAGCTGCATTGCCTACATCGGTCACTGTCCTGAGCAGCAGCGATGTGGCTAGGCTATGAGCATTCAGATGGCCAACATGACTAGAACAGTAAGGTAACCTGCCTGAAGATATGCATATTCACAGGCACAATGAAGTGTCTCACAATCATAACTCAAGCTCTGTGGCCACAGTGGCACAGCACAGTACAGTAACTACTCAGTTCATTATATCAATGGGAAGAAAGAGGGAGAGTAGAAAAGGAAGAATAGCAAGTGTAGGAGCACATACAAATGTAAAGTTATGTAAAGATAGCTTGTGGGAAGGAAGGGCATTATTTCTGATGCAGGTGTCCGATTTTTATTTTATATAGAACAAGGGTATATAGGCCAGGCAGCAATGAGTCTATATGGAAAGAAAAGCAGTAGTAGGGGATACAGCTCTAGCAGACAAGCAAACGCAAAATAAAGACAGACAGAGAGAGTATGGATACATAAAGTGAGCACAACATAGGATCATAGGAGATTACTAGGCATTTGGCCCTGAAGCCCATTAAAGCCTAGCCAAGAGTTTAGCCCATGTTTAGACAAGTCATTAGCCAATACCCCTGTCCAGCAGGGACACAGGTGGAATCCCAGGGTTATAATTTTATGTTCCCCATCCAGTTATCCAGATTGCGCTTAAAAAGGGGAGGAGAGGTACTCTGCTTGACGTGGAGAAGGAATCTTTCCAGAGATTGGGGGGGGGGGGTCCCTGGGACACAAATCTGTTCTGCCAACAAGTCCTGTTGATGTCACAGACCAGGTTGAGGCCGCACATGTGAGTTACTCGAGTGGAGCTTGACTTGCAGATATGCAATAGTCCCATCAAGGTGGGGTCTATGATCGCCTTTTATGCCAGACAGAGATCACCTCTGAGGAGTTTGTATGAAACCAAATAGAGAAATAGGGCTCTTAGCCTTTCTGTATATGGTAAATGTTTGAGGCCCTAGATTCTCCTTGTGAGGAACCTCTGTGGTCTCTCCAGCTGCTGGATGCACTTTGCGAGGTACATGCCGAAAGGGGTGCTGTACTTAATAATAGGCCTTATAAGGGAAGAATACAGACATGATATGACCTCCTTGCCCCTGAATGAGATACTCTTACTTATGAGGTGGGCCATGTAGGCTTTCTGTACAATAGAAGCAACATGGTGGTCAAAAGTCAGATTGGTATCAACCTGGGTACCCAAATCTCTCACAACTGATTGCATGCTTAGGACATTGTTATTGATGTGATCATTTGTGGGGACATCACTCTCCCCAAAGGGGACGATGATGCATTTTTTGTTATTCAGCCTGAGGCCATGTTTCTGACACCAGTCATTTGTCTGAGTGAGACCCTCTTAGAGGATGTCCACATCATCAGGGGAAATGATGACAGCACCCAGCTTGCAGTCATCTGCAAATATGATCAGCCATAGCCCACAGGTTTTGGCCTGCACCTTAGAAAAGTATATCCCAAATAAGAGAGGCCCCAAGACTGAACCCTGGAGTACGACACTTGTTACAGGTTTACTGGTTGAGGTGGCTTCCCCTATTTTGACTAGGTGGGTTCTATCAGTGAGCCAGTTTGCTACCCATCTGGTAACATATGGATTAATGCCTAGTTGAGAGGGTTTTTCTATTTTTCCTGAATGGGGAATAGTGTCAAAGCCTTTGGCTGGGTCAAGGTAGGCGGTGTGCATCATCTTCCCCTCAGCCATGTCTTTGGTGACTGTGGAAAATTAGTCGACCAAATTTAGCAGACATGACCTCCCCTTGACAAAGCCAAACTGTGTAGGATTGAGTGTTTAGAGGTTGCCAATGTCCTTGTTAATGAGGTCCACGATAATCCATTCCATGGCCTTGCAGATCAGATTAGTTAGGCTGATGTGTCTAATTTTCCAGATCAATGGAAACTCCACCTTTGTGTAAAGGGATAACAGTGGCTGTCCTCCTGTCAGCTGGGATGAAGATGGTACTCAGGCTTTGGTTGAACAGGGCACCTAATGGTGCTGCAAGTTCCTGCCTGAGTTCATGCAGGATACAGCCTGGTATGTTATCCGGTCCCATGGAGGCTGTATTTTTTACCTTTGAGAGAGCGGTGATAACCTTTTCCCTAGATATAAGGGGAAGAGAGCAGGTGCTGGGGATGTCCCGATTTACCGATGGGGTGACATTTTTGCTGAATCTGCCAGCCAACAACTTTGCTATATCTACGGCATTTGTATATGTGGTGTCCTTGACCACCAGTTCTGAACAGATCTGGGTGCTTCCTTTGAGGTTGCATATATATGTGAAGAAGGCCTTATGATTGTCTCTAGTAGATGTGGCCAATTTGGACTCAAGATTTACTTTGGAGGATTTCACTAGTGCTCTTATTTGCTTGTTCAGGCTAAGGAGACATTGATTCCAACTGGGCACCTGGCTCCTTCTTAGTCTTGGACAGCAATTTTTTCCTTTTGTTATAGAGTTTATTGCAGAAGTCCACCAGACAGGTTTACTTTTTCTTGTGGAGGATGATTTAGTCCTGTCAGGTATTCCTGATTCCATGCATCTATAATTGCTTGTATAGTGTTTTGGTGTAGTTTTGGATATAGGTGCCAGCTGACAGGAGGACAACCACTGTCATCCCTTTACACAAAGGTGGAGTTTCCATTGATCTGGGAAATTAGACATCTGCCTAATTAGCCTGATCTGCAAGGTCGTGGAATGGATTATCATGGACCTCATTAGAGACAGAGGGGGAGGAGGCTGTAAAACAGTTTATACCATCTCTCAGGAGGCTGTAATCAACTTTGGAGAAGTTTTTATGCCTGATCCTAGCTACAGCCAGGTTGGAGGAGATGGTGATTTTGAAAGTGACTGCTTTATGGTCAGATCTTACCAGGGAGGATGATACTATAGGGATTCTGCAGTGGTTACTCATGTTGGTTAATACCAAGTTGAAGACATTGTCACCTCTTGTGGGGGTATCGACTACCTGTTCCAAGACATTTGCATTGACAAAAATCGAAGAATCTCTGGGCATTTGTGTTCTGGCATGAGTAGTTTTTCCAGTCTGTGTTTAAGAAGTTAAAGTCACCCAGGATCAGGGTATAGAGTTGAATCTTCATAGATTCGAATAGGTCCAAGTAGGCAGACTGGGCCTTTTAAGTCATATTTGGGGGTCAGTAGCTAGCTATGATGTGAATAGGGGTCTTGTCAATGGTTAACTGCACCAGGAGTGTCCCCTGTGCATCATACTGTTTGACCAGCCTGGAGGTGTGTATGACTTTAATGTATATTAAAACTCTACCTCCTTTGGCTTTACTGCCCACAGTCTGGGGTCTGAATGTATGGTAGGATGAATAACCAGGTAAGGCTGGGGTGCTGCCCACAGCTTTGAACCAGGTTTCTGTAACTGCACAGATGTCAGCATTTTCCAGGGTCAAGAATGCTTGCAAAGAATGAAGTTTCATGTTTAGACTCCTAGCGGTTAGCAGCATAACGGTTAATTTGCATTTTGTTGAAATTTTTACATTGGTTTTATTAACCTCAGGACTCTTCCAAAAAAGACACTATGGGGGAGGCAAGAGCCATTGCCAGAAGCCCGAAGTCCAGGTGAGACAGATGTAGGCCATCTCTGGCTAAGCATCGCGGTCTGTCAATCATATCTTCCCAAGGTGTCAGGTACTGGATCCCCCTGGAATGACAACAGAAACTAAGCCACTTGTTAAAGTCGATCATTTTCTGTTTGCATTGAGGCATCATTCTGGGAGATGGCAGAATGCTGCTTATGGCTAGGGACATACCGACCTGGGACACATAATCAGTGAGCTCAATCCTGTCTCTCTTCATATAGTCCAGAGAGGGACGTGTCAAGTCATTCATGCCAACATGGACTATGACAGAGTCATAACAGTACCTGTTGTTGAGAAACTTCAGTGCATGTGTGATATGGTGGATTCTGGCATCTGACAGACAAGTAACTGTGACTTTCACCTTATCCAGCCTGGTGAAAGGCTCATCTGTGTGTTTCACAATGTAGTCTACTATGATTAATATGTTGGGTTTATGGTGAAGCCTTAGTGGCTGTAAGACACAGGGGTGTGTGGACTATGCATGGTATGTGGTGAGGAGGGCTGTGGAGATCGGGTGTGTTTTTGCATTTGAGGTCTCCTTTGTTTGAGTATATTTGTGTGGAGGACCTCTGCGTATGTGCTGACCTCAGCCATGACAAGATGCAGACAAAGTAACCTCAGCCATGACAAGATGCAGACAAAGTAACCTCAGCCATGACAAGATGCAGACAAAAAGAGGAAGGAAAATTGGTTATGGGGAGGTTCTCACTGCAAACATGTTATGTGGAGTAACACATAAGTGAGGGGAGTAGCAGGATGAGGGACAGGGCAGGGTACAGGGGCGCTGTCTGATTGCTCTAGGGAAGACTCCACCTCCATGGCTGAGGTCATGGGAAGGGAATATTCAAGTGGCCTGATGATCAGAGCCAGTTAATTGTGCAACTCTATCAGCTGCACCAGGAGCTCCATATTCCCAATGCAACAGTCTCACTGAAGGTGCACCTCAGATGTGACCAGCTGCCAGATGAGCAAGGGGACCTCAGTGATCCACTCTTAGAAGAGAAGTCTTTTCCCCCTCTCATGAGAGATAGCCATATAAGCCACCAGTAAGCCCTTGAGGTTGCTTCAGCTGAATAACCTTTTTCCGCTCTGCTGAGAGGCAGGTCTAGTCACAGCTGTTGACCCAGTATGAATTGCCTCAGTTAACACAGACCCAACTGTCTTTTGACACTCCACAACTTGCACCATAGACAAACCTGTAAAATGGCAAGAGAAAAATGGACACAGAAGAAATAAAACCCATAGTACATGTATGTTATGAACAGATTTGTAACTGTGCAGTAAAGTATGGACTTAGTATATGTACCAGTCTGCCAGGACAGCCTCTCCTGCGATAGACACCCCTGCTCTTTTCCCTTGAATGTGGTAATAGAAGTAGGAATAATTCAGTGCACTGTGGTCATGTTAATGTAAGACAAACAAAGAATCACACAATAACCACAAAGAGTGAGACATACAGTTCTTATATAAAAGGCTGGCACACTCTCCTTCACCTCTGCTTTCAGCTGGTGGGCCTCAGCAGGTCATTGTAGTGATTCATGCACTGCTTGCCAGAGAAGGTGTTGCAAAGGGTGTCACTCCACCACCTTGGCAAGCTGGTGCCAAGTATCCACTTTTATAATGGGTCATCATAATAACCAAGAAGGTCCTCTTGATAGTCCTTGTACAGACATAAAAACATCTGTTTTCCTAGCTACACCAGGAAGGAGCATTGCAAAACCCAGTACTTGCAGAGGCCATGCCCACTCTACTGTTCTTCAAAAGAAGAAAATGGTATGCCTGTGCACATGGCCACATGTTAAGACATCACAACGCATATCATTAAGCAGTAACTATGTACTACTTAAAGTATCACTACAGCAGAGTCATGATGCTATAGGCTTTGTAGGCTGCAAGTAAAACCGCAGTATGCCCATGTGTCATTAGCCTAGGGATGGGCAGAGTCGAGCATGGTAATGCTGACCAGATTTGATAGCACAGTGCATTATGTCAGTAATTCAGAGATGATCCAGCAATGTTACCTCATTATTGTAACTGCTGCACTACTAAGCCCACTTTAGCAAGACAAAAACACAGTCTGCAGAAGACCATATTAACAACAGCAAGTGAGAAATAGGATTTCAGTGAGTGGAATACCAAACATGATAAAGGCACATAGATGAAAGACAAGGCAGCTGGTAAAGAGCCTCTATACTGCACTAGTGCCCAAGGTGTATGGCAGCAACAGTGACACATAGGAAACTGAATATTAGGTAAGGTAACACAGTAGAAGACACCACGCTATATGCAAACCTCCTCCCTGCAGTGTACCTACAAAAAGCTGCAGATGTCACAGCATTCCCCATCTCCATCTTGATCAATAGAACCATCATTAAAGCTTCTATCCCCTCCATTTGGAAAACATCCTTTGTTATACAACCTCATAAAGGCGGCAGTTCCACAGAACTGTCAAATTTATAGACCCATTGCCATTCTTTCACCACTGGCCAAAATAATGGAGAAGTGCATTTATAAACAACTCTTGTACTATATCACACAGAACGATCTATTGGCTAACTCTCAGCATGGCTTTAGGCCACATCACAGTACATCTTCAGCCTCCTCTCTTTCTCCAATGTAATAAATAATAACAGACACAACAACAAACTATCCTCAGCCCTCTTCTTTGACTTCTTTAAAGCCTTTGATATGGCCAACCACCAACTACTCACTCACCCTTTGAAAACCATCGCTCTAGATAACCATGCTATCCAATGGTTTCAATCCTTCCTGAATGTTAGACAACAAGCCATCCTATGGCAGGACAAATTATCCACTCTATTACCCCTCACATGGTGTCCCCCAGGGATCTATTTTAGGACCCCTTCTTTTCTCAATCTTTATTAATGACCTTTACACTGCCATCCCAGATGCAACATGCATCCAATACGCTGATGACTCCACTCTGATCTGCTCGGCCTCCTCCCCGGCAGACCTGCTGACACTATCCTAGAAAACATTAAATACAGTAGAAAACTGGCTCACTACACATCATCAGCTCCTAAACCCTAAAAAAAAAAACAAGCTATTACTTTTCTCCCCCACTAGTAGGTCCTCTTCACTTTCCTTTACTATAACATCTAACAATGGTACTATTATTTCCCCCAGATGCCCATACAAAACTCTTTGGGGTAACAGACAATAACCTCAAATTTGACATACATGTCAATCAAACCATCAAAACCATTAATAAAAAACTTGGCTCTCTATATAAGAATAAAACTTTCCTAACTCCATTAGCTAAAACTGCCATTGCCCACACTCATCTACTTTTGACCCTTCTATATGCCTCCCTTATACTCACTAACGTGAAGAAATCTGATCTTAACAAACTCTCAAGCTGTTACAACCAAATTGCTAGATTTGCCACCAGTTCTGCACACAGGACACATCACTGTCATAACCTCAGTCTTCTAGAGTGGCTAGAACTGCCCAGCTTACTTCAGTACAATCAACTTATAGTAGCACACAAAGTTCTCTATCAGCATGAAAATACTCCAGCAGTTAAAAATATTACAATCACTATAGCAACCCCAGACCACTTTGTTCATCTAATAAACTCCTGATACAAATTGTCAAAACCAACAACTCAGCTGGTGACTCCCTGTTTGCCAACTCTGTTGGCAAAACCTGGAATTTACTTCCAGCTGAACTTACTTGAGAACCATCACTAAAGTACAGTTTTGTACCTACCATAAATGTAGATGTTCGAAGATCCACATTGCTGCAGTCCTTACACTTGGGTAGTCCGCTGTCCTCGGTCGGCCCGAATATCAAAGTATAAGGCTGACGTCGGTCAGGGCGCATTTGACTGACATCAGGACGTCAGGGTACAAATGCGCATGACCGACGTCATATCCTCAGTCTTTTCTTGCCCCAGATGTCAGAAGACCCTAAAAATAAAGGTCAAAACCAAAAGATAGCAAACAACCAACCAACCACCCTTGCACTAACTATATGTACAACATATACAATATACACAATAAGTACAAAACAACTTACACAACCACCTCTAACTACAGAGGGGAAGGAGGGAGGGTAAATTGGACTGCAGCAATGTGGATCTTCGAACATCTACATTTATGGTAGGTACAAAACTGTACTATGTTCTTCATCTCACATTGCTGCAGTCCTTACACTTGGTAGAATCCCAAAGCAGAGGTAAGGGAGGATGGCTAACTACAAGGAAGCAGGAGCTGCCAAAATGCCCTGCAAAACAGCAGTGGCAAAACCAGCCCTGGACTTAGAGTAAAGAGGCAGGTGATAATGCCTAGAGAAAGTATGCACAGAACTCCAAGTAGCCGCCTCCAAAATATCCTTGGTTGCCACTCCCTCAAAAAGCTGTTGAAGTGGCAGTAGCCCTAGTGGAATGAGGCCTAATCCCAGCTGGAATCTCCTTGCCATGATGGGAATAACAGAAAGCAATGCAAAACCCAATCCACTTAGAAATAGTTTGTTTTGACACAGGCTTGCCCTGAGAACTCAAGGCAAAAGAAACAAACAACTGCTGAGACTGCCTGAACCCTTTAGTTCTGTCCAAATAATAACGCAACTGCCTGTGAACATCTAAAGTGTGCAAAATCTTTTCCCCTTTATTTTGGGGATTTGCATAAAAAGTAGGCAAATGAATAGTTTGGTTTAAAGCCACACTAGAAACCACCTTAGGCATAAAGGAAGGATTAGTACGTAATGATACCCTAGCCTTATGGAAAATCAAGAAAGGCTCAACCGCCATAAGGGCCTGTAATTCAGAAACCCTTCTTGCAGAGGTAATGGCCAACAAAAAAGCAGTCTTCCATGATAAATATTTCAACTCAGCAGTAGCTGCAGGCTCAAAAGGTTGTAGAGTGAGTTTCTCCAACACAAAATTGAGATCCCAAGCAGGAGTAGGAGCTCTTCGTGGGGGTCTTATATTCTTTGCCCCTCTAAGAAATTGCTTGAACAAAGGATGAGAAAACAATGGTGGGTCGCAATCATAGTGAGCAGAAATTGCTGCAGCATGAACTTTAATAGAAGAGAAAGACAAACCTTTGTCCAGTAACTCAGTAAGATATTGAAGAGCCACACTCAAATTAGGCTCAGAAACATCAAAATCTTTTGCTGCACTCCAAAATAAAAATATCTTCCATTTATCTGCGTACACTTTCCTTGTGCTAGGCCTTCTAGCTTCCAAAATCACATTCAAAACTTGTTGTGGAAGTTGAGGCCCTCTATGGTTCAAAACAGAATATGCCAGGCTGTCAGGTGAAGAGAGTGAAGTTTGACATTGAGCAAATGGCTGTCCTCCTGTGACAACAGGTGTGGAATCGAAGGCAAAGGCCATGGAGGCTTCCGTACCAGACTTCTCAGTAATGGGTACCAGTGCTGTCGAGGCCAATCTGGAGCTATTAAAATCATCCTTGGCTTGTCCTGTCTGACCTTTAGAAGTACCTTTAGGAGGAGAGGCAGAGGTGGAAAGGCATACACATGAAGATTGCTCCAATTGAAAGAAAGAGCATCCACTTTCCAAGCTGTGGGATGAAACCTTTTTGTGCAAAACTTTGGCAGCGGATGGTTTAGTGGAGAAGCGAACAGATCTGTGTCTGGAGTTTCCCATGACACTGTCAATTTCTGAAACACATGAGGATCCAATTTCCACTCGTGGGGATCCATAATTCGTCTGCTCAACACATCTGCTAAGGAGTTCTGTGCTCCTGGCAGAAACCTTGCCTGAAGATTGAGTTGTAAACTGAGAGCAGTCTCCCACAAAATCATTGCTTGCCTGCATAGAGGATAAGAATGTGTTCCCCCTTGCTTGTTGATGTACCACATGACAGTTGTGTTGTCTGTTAGAATCAACACCTGTCCTGGAAGAAGTAATTCCTTGAAAGCTATTAATGCAAACTGGACTGCTAACATCTCCTTCATGTTGATATGTAGATGTTGTAGTCTGACAGGCCACTTGTTTTGTATCCACTTTCCATTTAGATGAGCTCCCCAAGCTTTGTCTGAGGCATCTGTCGTTAAAATCTGACTCGCCTCTGGCCGGGTCACAGAGAGTCCCTTGTTTAGGTGACATTCCTGAGCCCACCACAAAAATTCCTTTTGAATGCAAGGTATTATTTGAATGACAGTGTCCAGATCCTGGCAGTGCTGTGTCCATACATTTTTGAGATACCATTGTAGCTTCCTCATATGCAGTTTGGCATTGGGAAGCACCAGAATACAAGATGCCATGAACCCTAAGGCTTGAAGGACTGTCCTTGCAGTCAGCCCGGACTGATGAGATAGTTGATGGAAGTAAAGGGATAGACTCTTTTGTTTGTCCGGGGTTAAAAGGCCATCTGGGATGCTGTATTCAGTCTCACACCCAGAAAGCACATGTCTTGAGAGGGTACTAGACTGGACTTTATTTCGTTCACAGAATACCCTAGGCATCTTAGCACTGCTATCACATATTCCAAATGATGAAGAAGCTCCTCCCTTCCTTGAGCCAGAATTAGGCAGTCGTCCAAATAAGGATAGATCTGTATTCCTTTTAGTCTGAAGAAAGCTATCACTGGAGCCAGAACTTTTGTGAACACCCTGGGCGCAGTAGATAAGCCAAAGGGCAATGCAGAGAACTGATAGTGAGAAGTCCCAGCTCGAAAACGCAGATACTTTCTGCAACTTAGTCTGATAGGAACATGAAGGTAAGCCTCCTTGAGATCCAAAGTTACCATCCAATGATCTTTGCCCAGCTGAGGTAAAAGCTGCTGTAACGTCAACATTTTGAATTTGGGAATGTCCAGATAAGTGTTGAGGATAGATAAATCCAAAATTGGTCTCCACGTGTTCCCCTTCTTTGGTACTAGGAACAGGCGAGAATAAAATCCTAGGCCCATTTCCGGCAGAGAGACCGGCTGTATGGCCCCTAGTTGGAGCAACAAAGAAACCTGTTTGTGAGCCTCTATTCTTTGTTGAGGAGGAACGTCTGGCATGCCTTTGAAAGGAGGCAAGGTATGGAAATAAAACCTGTAGCCGTGGTGTATAATATCCAATACCCATCTGTCCTGGGTAATTAAACTCCAATTTTCTTTGAAAAGTGCCAATCTTCCTCCCAAAGGTGCTGCCAGACGAGCAGGCTCTGGCAGCTGGAAAGGTAGGTCATTGGGTCTGTTTACGAAAGGACTGACCCCTGCCCTCACCCGAAGCCTGTGCAGGAGAACTCCCTGTTCTAGGCCTGAAAGAGCCCTGAGCTCTGCCCTTACCACGTCTAGATCTACCCCTAGACTGGGATTCATAAGAAGGATACGTCCACCCCTTAGTAGGCCAATTTCTACTAAATTTTGGAGGCTGGACCTGCAAAAAATCTTTAACAGTCTGCATAGACTTAGCCTTGTCCTCCATTTTCTTTAAAACTGTCTCAACAGGAGGACCAAACAACACGTCAGATTGTAAAGGAGCATCTAAAATCCTTGTTTTAACATGTTCAGACAAATTCTGATCCCTCAGCCAGGCGTGCCTGCGAAGAACTGACCCAGTGGCAGCCACCCTAGACGAGGCCTGTACAGCATCAAAACCACATTGCAAAGAATGCTTACCCACCTGTTCAGAAACATGCACTAAATCTTGCAACTCTTTACAATCAATACCTACTGCCAGAGCATCAACCTTAGACTTCAATTGTGAAAGGAGATAGTTTTGGTATTTCAACATGTGAAACTGACAATTCAGAGCCCTCATAGCAAGAGTGGAAGAAGTATAGACTTTCTTTCCCCATCTATCCAAGGCCCTAGCCTCCTTGTCAGCAGGAACCGGATTTTTAACAACAGAAGCCTTAACACCTTTAGGCCCCTGGCTAACAGTTTCTGGGTCCGCCCTAGGACTCTTAAAAAGATACTTATGAGCTTCAGGCACCCTATAATATCTATCCGGCTTAACAGGAGCAGGAGGCAAAGAATCAGGATTAAGAGAAGCCTCTGTAAAAACATCTTCCACTACATCCAAAACAGGAGGTATAGCCAAAGGCCTATGCTGGGGCAAAAACAGAAATTCCCTAAGCCTTTTCCTGGAATCAGAGAAGTCCTGACCTTCCCACTTAAAATGTTCCCTCATGGCATGAAGAGTTTCTGAAAAAGAAAAATCCTCAGGAGGAGTAGCAGAAGGAGTAGAATCATCCACATCAGAATCAGAATAAGGAGAGTACTCCTGCAAGTCTTCAGCCGAAGACTCTGAAACATCTGAAGCCTGCTCAAAACCCCCCAGCCCAGGCTCCACCCTAGGTCTCTTATCAGGAGGGGGCATAGAACCCCTAATTAAAGTAATCAAATCTTCTGCCATTTTAAGCATATGCTTCTTGGGCACAGTACCTGAAGAGCTAGGGGTAACACCAACTGAAGCCAAACCTGGCCTGCACCTGGGAGAAGCCTTTGAAACAGAAGGAGAGGGCTTAGCCACCTTAGGAAGGGAGGGGAGTATAGTAACCTTAGAAGCCCCCTCAGCCTGACTTGTCTCCTGAGAGGCCACATCTTGTAATAATAAGGTCTCACCCTGGGAACACAAAGAAACCTCCGGTGGAGCCACCGGCTCCACCGACACCTCTAAAGAACCGGTGTCCGGTACAGATGGTTCTTCAAGCCGAGGCTTAACTGCCTTGTCCTTGCGCTTCTTCGAAGAAGCGGGCGTCGGAGCATCCGACGGCATTTTATAGTTGCACCGCTTCCCAAAGACTAACCTTGCACAATCCAACCTTCTCTTTATAGTGCGTTTATTAAATCTAGCACAAGAGCGGCAGCCAACAACGTCGTGCTCAGGCCCTAAGCAAGGAATACACAAAGTATGATAATCTCTATGCGGTATCTGTTTCCCACAAGAAATGCAATTATTGACTTTTTCTGACATCCGGTAAATGACTGAGGCAAGAAAAACTAAAATATTCCCCAACGGGGTACTTAGCCAACTTTGAACTCGGTCTGAAACTTCTAAATCGAAAAATCTCAGAACGCCAACCGGCACTTGCAATGCTGCTTCTGCATCGGACCATGCGGCAAAAAAGACTGAGGATATGACGTCGGTCATGCGCATTTGTACCCTGACGTCCTGATGTCAGTCAAATGCGCCCTGACCGACGTCAGCCTTATACTTTGATATTCGGGCCGACCGAGGACAGCGGACTACCCAAGTGTAAGGACTGCAGCAATGTGAGATGAAGAACATCTCTATTCAAAAAAAAGTCTCAAACAGTACTTTAAATTACACTGGCTATCTCCATGTTCCAAACCCAACTAACTCCTTCACTATGGTATTCTAAACAATACTCTACGCAGTAATTAGCTTCCCTTACAACTGAAAGTCTATATGCTTGCTAATATGCAACAATGATAGACTGCAAATCTTTCTTGTCCTTTATGATGACATTACTGTGTACATTTTGTAAAACATGCTTTACTACTATTGTTGAATGATTATCTGTATGTACTATTGGAGCTTTTCTCCCTGGGCCTCCGCTGAAAAATGAAATATATCCAATTGGACTATCCCAGTCAACAAATGTAAAATAAACTAAAATAAATGTGTGAATGTTCAGTTGGAGTGTCTCACCATGACAGAGGCTATATCACAAGAGCATAACAGGTAAATGTTCCAAGAAGGGACACACTGCTGCCTTTGTGCACAGACTGCAAGAGAAGCAATAGTCACTGTACATAAGTCAAGGCATGGCTATATGCATGGAGGGAGACAGGTGCAGGATGTGCACCAGAGGAGTAGCTAGATATTCCAGTGCCCATTGCCATCCTTGGATTTGGCACCACCACCCAGCTTAACAATGAGGGAACAACAACTCTGTTACCTGATCTGGATCTGGTGCTCCTAAAGTAAGGATCAAGCCCATTTGTTTCAATCTACATGTCTGAGGAGGTAAAAAAAGAAATAAAAGGATACTCTTCTTTAGTCTTAAACTGTTGAAAACTGCTTACTACATTTGCATCAAACAGCTGCAGCAGTTTAGGCCACACTAGAAGGACTAAACTGCTTCATTTCAAATAAAATAATCTTTCCTTTTGAAAAAATATTCACGTATTCACATCTAGACCACTAAAACTCAAATTCCAGCACCCCTAACATTGCTAACATGACACTTCTACACACTATTGTTTTTTTCTCCTGACAACAACCTAATTACCTCCCACCACGACTAGGTGCCGTAAGCTGTTAAAGACGGGGGGGGGGGTTGGAGGGTGACAGGGACACTTAGTGAACTAAAAAAGATAATTTTTTTTATAACTATTTGCTACCATAACATAGGTTCACTTGGAGGACGTTTTAAGCTTAGCCAATTCCCTTTTGGTGCTTTAATTTAAATTTTCTGATTGGTCTTAGCTATCCCCATGGCTGATAATTGTATATTAGCCCTAGTGAGAACAACTGTGATCATACCATAGATAATTTGAGGGAGCCATGTAAGGGATGTAGCATTTAGGAACTGTCTCTATCAATTAGTGGCATGAGGGGAAATCCTGGAGTACATTTTATTTTACCCATCCTTAGATCCAAGTTGCATTTGATAATGGATAGATGAGTTTTGCTTTATTTTTATGGATAGTCTGTTCCGGAATAGTGGTAGCCTCTGTGATATATATCCATCTCTCCACAACATTCAGTTTAGATACCTGGACTGAGTATTTCTGATGCCATTGGACTTGCTGATGTTCAGTAAGTCCATCTGTATTATGTTGGAGGGTGCTTTGTATATCAGACATGTCACCTCTAAGCACTCTGTAGGATACGGAGTATAGTAATAAATCTTTGAGGTGGTCCATGCAAGACCTATTGTTTAGGACTTGTATCCTTTTAGTAAGGTATCTCTGAAGGTATTCCAATTGTTGCATGGGGCTGGACAGATACATGCCAAAGTGGGCATTATACAAAATGATTGACATAATGAGAGCTTTGTAAAGGGGGACAACAACATCTCTAGATCTAGTCATAATCAATTTGTTTATAAGCTGTGCAGTATAGAAAGGCTTTCTTATGACTCTGGGCACATGTTGGTCAAAAGTTAGGTCACTGTACACACAAGTTCTCAAATGTCATTGCCAAACAACTGGATCAGTTCTCAGAGGGCATTGTCATGATTTTGACACTAGTTATTATTTGGGACAAACCTTCCTGCATGATGGTTAAGTCATTTTGGGATTCAATAACTTCTCCTAGCTTGCAGTCATCTCAGACTTAGCTGGCCAAAGCTCTTTGGTATTTCCTTTTACTTTTGAGATGTATATGCCAAACAGAAAAAGTCTCAGCACCGAATCCTGGGGGACTCCATTGGTGACTGGTCTCTTCCCCTGTTTTGATCTCCTGCAACCTGTGAGCCAAGTTGGCAATGCAGCTGGTGATGTAAGTGTTTGCTCCTACATTATTCATCTTTTGGACTACACCTGAGTAGGAGATTGTGCCAAAAGGCTTGGACAGGTCAAGGTAATGTGGTGTGAACTGTTTTACCTTCATCCATTTCTTTGGTAACAAGAGTAAACCTTAAAATTTGCCCATGATTTTGAGCCTTTCACACTTTCCTCTAGGCTGTTTTCAAATACATTTTTAGGGCCATGCATACATGCATGCATTCCTTGATTCACCTTCCTGATTCTATTAAATTATATTCCTTGTATAATACAACACACTTGTTAGACTTAAGTTAGAGCGCATTTTAAATTTATTGTTTAAACATTTTTCCAGTAGGCAATGAAACAAAAATGCATTAACCAATAATGACAAAACTGTCCTATTCAGAACATTTCCATCATAAAGGTCTACTTCCACACACACCTGCATTTTACATGTATTGTTTGAACATTTTTCCAGTAGGCAATGAAGCAAAATGCATGCACCAATAATGACAAAACTGCCCTATTCATAACATTTCCATAAGTCTACTTCTACACACAATATACAAATACAGAACCACAGTAGAGTGCAAGCCATAGGCATGTTGCGCAGCTTCTTGAACTTATTTTCATTGGGGGGGGGGGGGCAAAAGGCAAAAAAAAACAGACACATTTTAAACATTGCGTGTATAATTTTGGAAAGTTGCTTGTATAAAATGTTGTTACCACCATGCATTTCACTGCCAAGTCTTCAACCCGGAATCCTGTGCACTACAGTCAGAGCAACATACCACTAAGCTAAACCAGCATTTTCTTAAAAGACAGGAAAACAAACTTAAATGGCTATCATATCATTTAGTGAATTCAGTTCTCACTTCTCACCATAGCTCTCAACCTCTTGGCACAAAAATACAGAACAAAGCCAATAATGGGGGGGAATACAGCCCCAAAATAGGGACACATTTCAAGTACTGATTTTATAACCTTAGAAAATTACTAGAATAAAAGCTTTTGTTGTACCACTCCTGCAAACCAGAAATTCACAAGTGATGGTGGCTAGGGCCTTTAGGCTCTTTTTTTCCTGTACCCAAGGTACAGGGTTTGAGCCTGAGTACCTCTAGCCACCCGATGTATCCTGTTGGGGGCATTTTCACACACACACCTCTAGCCTTTCCTGCTCTGCAGTTAAAACACCGGTGAATAATCGTTGCCGTTCCCGCTCGCAAACTGGACATGGGCGCTGATGTCATCGCAGCAGCTTCTCAATAATCCCTTTCCGCGACAGATTCTTGATAATCTCTTTCCGCTCGCAAACTGATGTCATTGCAGCAGTTGGGAGGTGTGGAAAACAAAAATAATGGGACACAGTCTTTAAAAAAGTAGGGGGGGCTCCCCTCCCCCCTCTCTCTATGGTTCCAACGCCCATGCCATGACCTCCATATAACTTATATCTACTCTTCCAAAACTAACCACCAGCAAACACCTCACCCACAGAAACAGTAATAATGCCACACATCTACAGCAACACCACCACTGAACTCTTCTCCCTAAAATATACCTCCACACTAACAACCCCTCAATTCCTATGCAATTATTCCAAATTACTATCTAAACTATCTCACCTATTTCCTTGCTACCTTTCTCTACTTAACCTAGCAGGTGACATACATCCAAATCCAGGCACTCAAATCCGACTACACCCCTCAATCCGGAAAATAGCTCTAAACCATTAACCTACTCGTACCTCCTCTAAATAGCTCTGACCTCCTAATAATGAACATCAACCTAAGACGTATTCTGAACAAAATTGATGAGTTGCACTCTTGCCCTTACACTCTACTCTCTGGACAAAGCAGTATTAACTGAAACCTGGTTAAAACCACACACAAACAATAGCAAAATCCTAACCCATGGTTACAATATACACAGACTCAACAGACCTAACAAATGTGGTGGCGGTATTGCTAATTATAGACAAAGATACACTTATCCTTGAAAGAACAGAAATAACCCCCCCCCCCCTGAGCTAACAAATTCAGAAATTTTGGCCTTACGTCTGCAGCTAAACAGCAATAAAAACATTATCATTGTAGCTGCATACATTCCCCCTGATAACAATATTACTACAATAGAAAACCTTCTTAACTGGACATCATCTACTTTCAACAAAGAAATAATAACCTTAGGAGATTTCAACTTTGATAGGTTAACCTGTACTACCAAAAATACAACTAGCTGCATTAATCTCTTTGGATTAGCTCAAATAATCTGTTCCCCTAGTAGAGTAGATAAACACAACAACAGGAAATCTATCCTAGACTGGACTCTAACAAACAGACCTTCCCTATGTCACCTTGCCGGCTGCCTCCCTGATGCTCTCAGTGACCATATGTCTACCTATTTTCTCACACACAAAGTATCCCCCTCCAAAAACATCATATATAAAATCTGTAACAAAAACAAATTTGATACGATATTTTTAACACTCTTCTAAAAAAATGTGACTGGTCCCCCGTTAAGCATCTCTAATTAGATGAAGCAGTCCAGAATTTCAACAATAAATTCCTGGATATCCTGAACAACTTGGCTTCCCTTAGAAAATTTCTTACAAAAGCAAACCCAACCCCATGGCTAACAAAAGAAACTACTCATCAAACAAAGATGGAGAGTGGTCACACTACCAAACCAACAAAAAACAAGCATCCCCACTTAATTATCAACAGTTAAGAAACTCGGTCAAAAAAACACATAGGAAGTGATAAAAAAAAAAATACTATGTCACAATCCAACAAAAACATCAATATGACCCCTTAAATTTCTGGAGTGCCACAACACAACTTATTAACCTCAATGTACTACATCCACCCCTAACAACTCACAGTCCATAGCTATCCAATTCAATTTATACTTCCCAAATTCAGTACTATCATTGCTAAATAATGACAGCAACACCCACTAATAATCCCATCCAGCTCTATTTCCCATCACAGGCCTTTTTCCATCTTACCCATTCTGACCAGCTACACAAACAAACTGCTTAAAAAACTAAAAGCAACATCTCTTGCAGTGCAGAAACTCCCAAATGAGTTTCTTAAACTTGCAACTGATGCCATTGCACACCAAGTCTCCCTACTAATCAACCATCCCATATCAGAACATTATCTCCCCAAATTATGGAAAATTGCATATATTATCTCCCCTCACAAAGGTGGCTCTTCCAAACAACTAACTACAGGCCAATCGCAATACTTCTACCCCTGACTAAAATCCTCAAGAAATGCCTACATTCAACTAATACCCTATCTACTAGGCAATAACCTTCTCAGCATGGTTTTAGATTAAAATACAGTATCACAACTGCTGCTCTCATTAGTTTCACTGATGAAGTTAACCAGCTTTGAAGCAAAGGACAATTTGTATCAGCTATCTTCCTCGACATGTCAAAAGTTTTTGACACGGCCTCACATCAACAACTTCTCAACAAATTTGTCTCCCTAAACCTTTCCCAAACAGCTACTCTAGGGTTACACAGCTGTTTGCCTGAATGACAACAAGCAGTCAAGTGGCAAAAAGAAATCTCATCTCTATTGGCAATATGAGTAGGTGTTCCACAAGGTTCAATTCTTGGACCACTACTCTTTACCATTTTTATTAACAACCTCAGTTCAGCAACCCAAAAGGCATCTTTGCACAATATGCTGATGATTCATTTCTACTAAACTCTTACAAATAACTCAAAAAACATTTACAGATATAGAACACACTATCTCTTTCTCATTCAACTCGTACTGGACCCAAATAAGACTAAATTAGTGCTATTCTCAAACATAACAGCTCAGCTTCCTATCCCCTTCATTATCTACTTCGATAACGAAATCAAACCTGTGGAACACACCAAGCTGTTAGGCTTTTCTATCGATAACACCCTTAAATATGACAAATACATAATCCAATCAAAATGTACACATCAAACTAGGACTCTGTATAGAACTAAGCCATTCCTTACCAATACTTCCAGACAGGCCACTGCCAGAACACATTTACTATCCACCTTCTTATATCCCTCCCCAATTTGTACAAGTCTAAGGGAAAAAAATGACCTTAATAGAAACCTGCTAAGACAAAATTGCCAAGTTTGCCTCTAACCTCACAAATAGATCCCACCATTGCCTAGCTCTCCACCAACTAAACTGGATCAAACTTCCACATTTGTTAACCTTCAACCAGCCAACAACCACTCATACCATCATACACTAACCAGATAATGACCCTGACCTAAAACAATTAGTACAACCCTACTCTAACACAAGACCCCTCCATTCATCCAACCAATTATTAGTTGAGGTCAACCGATCAAATAATAGTCCTATGCTCTGTTCTCCAAACAAATATCTACAATCTGGAAATCTATCCCAGAGCCTACTGCTTTCTCTTCATTTTACAAGTCTCTTTATTATTTCACAACATTCTTCAGGCTCTCACAACTAATCACACTACCATTCAATTTCTAACTCTAGATCAACAAGTCACATCTTGTTACCCTAATATCCATTACTGGACCACTCTCGTTACTCAAAAACAACATACATCTAACTTCTAATATGGTCATCTTACCCCTCTAAACCTTTTTTAATTTCTGATTTTTTCCTGAAGCATTTAAATAATTGTATTAACTGTAGTTATGTTTACTTTATAATACATGCTGTATATAACTACACTCAAATACACGTTAACTTTGTGTGTTCTACTTTAATATTCTATTCTTTTAGCTTTTCTCCCTGGGCCTCTGCTGAAAATAGGCTACTAGCCCAGTCAGATATGCCCAGTAAACAAATGTGAAATAAAATAAATAATAAATAAAATGTAGCAATTTGCTTGCTGTAATATAGTAAACAGAAATGTCATGCAAGGAGCGATAAGCTCTTCAGTTCTGATAACAAATACAATATTGGCATTTGAATGCCAGTAATGCACAAGACTGATCAGCATCCGCTGATCGCATCCTCTAGTACTAGTCCCAGTCACTCCTCCATGGCTATAACACTAATGGACACAACACTACTGGCCATCAGAAGAGTACTTCAAGAAGATGGGTAGTAATGGCATGCTCATTGCTATCTGTATGGAAGAGGGTTTGAAAAGTCACAGCACAAAAGAAGATGGGTACATGCCCACCACATGGCAGGAATATTGCACTGTTGAGGCACAAGGGTTAGACAAGAAGAAACACGAGCAAACACGCTGACAGGCATATTTAACTCACAGGTATTCATGTCTTGTTATGGGTCCAAGAGACCTCAATGGATGGAAAAGTTTACTATCCTGAAAATTTCAGTATTACTGCAGGCCCGACACACACATATGGCATGCACAAATGTAAAACCAGCAAGGCATTCCGGGACTAAGTATGGCAAGGAGTGATGTAAGACATCAGTTCTGTGGATGGCCAAAATAGCAAACAAGTACAGATGCATTTCAAGGCCAACTGTATGATATGCTACATTGTCAGAACCATGGAACAAGATGTTGCTAGGGAGTGGTCCCACAGAAGGTGGACCACCAAAACAGATGCAGTCCATAGAGGCAGAAGAGCTCACTGTATTTTTGTGACATGGATGAGCCCCTATACCTGGTAGTGGCTTGAATGTGGTAGCAGGGTTGGTGGCAACTGCCCAAGTATCTGTAGGGCATGCACAAGGTATGTAATAGCAGTTACATTTCAAGCTGTGCATTGACCTGCACATAAGGAATTATGCAGTAGAATACCAATGTATCTATGTCTTCCAGGTACATTAGGGCTGCAAATGTGACAATCTACACCAGAAAGTATGCATCTGCCCATATGCTGATCACGTCTGGCACATATCAGTATATGTGCCATGGGGTGGGTAAATGAGGTATCCATTCTAACAGGGTTAAAGGTATGTTACATGTGTTCATGGGCTCCACTGGTGGAGGGATCAGCACAACAGGATGGAAAAGGTTCGTTATCAGCATAGCACTTGTGGCTGACAATGATGGTAATATCCATATGGCAAAATCAGATGGCACAGTAGCACTGTAAGCAATAGTAACACAGCAGAGCATGCACATTACTACATATGGCACTATGGAGAAGGAGGTGCCTGAACATCCACCATTATATGTTTACTGCAGGCAATCCTGTCAGTGTGAGCACCACACAATCCACACAGGAGTCAGCACCACCAATATTACCTCTAAGCAGCACTTCTTGTAAATGCATGCATCCACTGTAAGGCAGAAGCTTGGTGGTGGTCATCACTACCAGGACTCTGAGTCTTTCCCCTGACCTAGGTACCATAGTTGACATAATCAGTGAATGTACAGGTCAGTAATCCAGGCACAGTCTTTGCACACATCATGGCAGCATAGATGGTGAATGTACTTCATGACCTATGTGACAATGTGCAGCAACTGCATGGACTGCAGGACATGTGGTACATGCAGACTGACATGGCATATAGGGACATAGAAAAGACAAATGTTCAGGTCACTCATAGCCCTCATGTTATCCATTGGTGCATCCATGAAGCAAGTGGCAAGTATTCTCCACTATGCTTCTTCAATGATACGTCAATGCAAGGGTCTGGATATGAGGGGGTCTGTCACAGCCTGGGTTTACACTCCTGGTACACAATGCTCTGTAGACTACATCACTGTGACCCCCATCCAGAAATGGCAGCCAAAACAGCTGGGTGTCCACAATCTAATGTTCTTGATAATGATGCTCATCAGTATGATGAACATAGTACAGTTGTGCACATAAATGTACCATAACAGTAGATGCTTGAATGATCACCGCTGCAGTAGCCACTCCATCCCTCCTGTTTTTGGCATGCTATTTATGCCAAGGTGTGGATATATTCTGTTGTTCCTAGCATTTTCCTTTCAGGGCTCAGCTTCATAGGTTTCTCTAAAGCTTTGCCAAGCTAGCTGCTTGGTTCCCACAGTCCTGCATCATCTCTATCCCTCCCTGACTATTGTAATGCCATACATAGCTTTGGCTATCAGTGGGGTCATGGGTGCTGTCCATCTATTGGTTCCAGGTATAGAAGCCACATTAAGATTGTCATCCATCTTATCAAAGCACTACATTATCATTTAGGCAGAATCATCCATTCCTGAAGCTGCACAGCCACACAGTATACTTGGCATATATTCAAAAAATATTCAACATGCACTAGCTGCAATCTACCACTACAGGATGTAATCCCTGACCTCCCCTATCAGCTACTCACCTAAATGGATTCTCATGGCTCTTACTCCTGTGACAGCATTGCTGTTACTTGTTGCTGTACCCCCCATCATCTCTGTACAAATGATAACTGTGCCCTGCTCAACCATCTGGCTGTCTGATGTACAACATTATCAGTTAATATACTATATTGTATAGCCTGGATACCTTAACAGATGGATCAGTTTTAATTTTGTATTGTGTTTATCAAGGCTCAGAGCTGTGGATGACATGTCACCTCCTTGCACATACTGCAATGCAGTGATCCCTTCTCTTGCCACTGCAACTGGTTACTCCAAAGACTCAACATATGATGCCTCATCCTCTGTTGCAGCAGGTCTCTCAGGCAGTGCTGAGATGTTTCCAAGTTTTGCCAAATTATATATTGTACTGCATGTAAAGATTGGGGAAAGATGGGTGAAGGCTGCCAGCCTAGTCAAATAGAATTTGATACATAATTCTATCATTTGTATATATAAATGTAAAATACAAGCTTGTGTTCTTAAATGAAAGAAAACACTGTAAAATGTGAATTTCAAGATTGTTGCAACATTGTCATCTGCTGTAAGGAAAACCAAGCCAAACATTTCAAATATTTATTGAAGTTACAATTATCTAAATTGTGGTGCCAAATCAGCTGGCTGAACACATTCTATTGTCTTAACTTAAGGAATAATTGTTAGAGTATACATGTGAAATGTCTTTTATTGTTATAGTTTCCTGAGCAGGTGTTAGATTGCTAAATAATGCAGTTTGCGGCCTGGGAACTCCAGACTGTCAAAATGATGTCATGTGAATACTGGGAAAACCTAAGTGTCAAAATCATATAATTTGGGAGGGCCTTAGCAGAGCTGTTTGTTAGTGTTTTAAAAACTATTGTTGAGAGAGAGAGAGAGACTATAAGTATTTTGTCTTGGACCATCATCCCCAGCACTGCTTATACTCTGTATGCATGTAAGTAGGATTGTAGCACTGTGTTTTCTCTTTAGAATAGCTAAAGATTAGAAAGCTAGATTGTGTTTTTCTTTGATATCAGACCTGTCCTACTGTATTGTTTTAAGTTTGTGTGTGATCTCTGAACTCTTTGATATCTCTCTGGTGTAGTAGCATTGTCTTGTGTTTTAATTATTTATTATTAAATATTTTAAAACCCTTTACCTATATACTGTGGTGGTGGTGGTGCTGCGGTAGCATTGTCGCCTCACAGTTGGACGTTGCCCGTTCAATTCTCAGTTAGAGCATCTTCTGTGTAGCGACATGCGTGAATGGGCGTTCCTTCATTGAAGGTTGTGCGTTAGGCCCGGCAAGCCAGTATGTAAAAATCTACTGCCAATGATTAGCGGACCAGAGTTCTGCTGTGGCGACCCCTAACCGGGAAAAGCCGAAAGACACAAACAAACAAACATATTTTATAACCCTTTACCTGTGGCTGGTTTGTGTAGAGATAGTAGGCGCTACAGTACATTGCATATTTATAGAGTTTATTGTAATAAGCCACTCTAATAAGCGTTAGACTGAATAGTCACATTACCAATTGGATAATAATATTGCACAGTAATAATTGGACACCCTTTCAAGGGCCTTTGGGTAGCTGATAATTGTTAGCTGGTGGCAGTAATTACTAACGTATAGTCTGGGTAAAGGGGCACAGCTGGAGAATCTGTGTCAGCCTTTCACAGGAGTGACTGTGAAGTTGTATAAATACTTATCTCAAAGTGTGTGTGGTGTGTCAGCTACCTGGGCAGGGGCACAAAGCACTGGTGGGACACAGAGGGTACTGGAGGTTAGCTTGCCAGCTAGGCTGAGATCTGGACCCTATAGCTGTGCCAGTGGGGAGTCTTATTGGGGACATGGAGAGCAAGGGAGCAACCAGCCCTAGACTGACTGTGATCTCTGTGTGCACTTAAGGGAAATTGTACTTTACTGTGTGTATTTGTCATCCTTTCCTCTTCTATAAGACAACCTCCCTGGTGTTAGTGGTGAGGATTGAGGCTCCTTGATTGCTGGGCCAGGGCACGGTCGTCACACTGCACATCATTAATAACTGACTGTAGGCCTCACTTGTCTACTGCAGTGCACACAAAATATGTGTTGCTGTATGCCATCTCAGCCATCTTCTGGGAGGTTTAAGTAGTAAACATCATTCATGGTTGTAAGGCATACCAAGTATCATTACAACACACCAAAGGACCCAATACAAATGGCCTGCTGTCTACTTAAATGAGAAATACATATCCTGGTGTCTATATCAGGCAATATGTGAGGCTTCCAAGTAGATGTGTATATGAAATAATTGCAGTGTTTGCATGTGTGCCAGATGTGGGAATTGTGGGAACTGCCAGGTTGCCACACAGACACACTGTATATAATACATGCTACACTGCATTTTACCTAACAGTGAATGGAATGGAAGCCCTTCCGTCAGATGTACCAGACACCATCTGCAACATCTGGGCACTTGAAGGCAATATAGGAGCACTCAGTGTTACCCATGACCTCAGTGAAGTGGGCAATATGGTAAAATGCCCACACAGCATTTGTTGTCTCCCTGCTGTCTGTGCAAACCACATGCTGCAGTATTATACCACAGAATTGTTGTAAGATCAAACAGGCTGATGCCTACAAAATTCCTAAAATGTCTCTTTCTGTATGCCAAAATGTCCTCATAGCAAAGACAATTAATGCTACATAAACCTTCCTTTCCACCATAATAGGCAATCAATGCATTCCTCCTTGATTCCATGTATGGGAGACATGTTTATAAACTCCCATATGGTGCCTCGGTTGGCAGCTTGGTAGCTGCTGAGACTGTCCTGGTTGTTCAAGTGATGGTATATTAGCTACTGGTGGTTTGTGACATAGATATGATAGTGTACAACACTCCAAGCACTGGCTCCACAACTGGCTACTAAGACTTGCTGTTCAGCTAAGGCTGCAACTGCTCCTATCATAACAGCACTGTGAATGCTCCTGTAAACTGAGAAACCCTGGCATTGAGAATAGTTGAACAATTCAGCTCTAAACTCTAGATTTGTACATCTCTGAATCACTCCCCCATTCTGATACACAGAGAAGGAGGACTGAAAAGTCAGAGAAATTCCCTGAATCAGCTTACCTCTCTCATCACAGGTTTTGTTAACCTCCGCAACAGAGTTTCCAAAATCTAAATGTCTATCCAATGGAGAATTCAAAATGTCATTTTTGACATCTTCTAGGAGGTTCTGAAAACTCAGCCAGGCAAACCTCCTTAAAACAGGACCACTGGCAACAGCCCTGGAAGTAGTATCTACAGAGTAATAAACCAATTCCAAACAATAAATATTGACCTAAGAAACAAATCTAAACAAAGTATATTTTTCCTTACAAGAGGACAACAAATCCAAAATATTTCTCATATTTTCATAATTACTCAGGATAACTAAAGTATGAGACTGACATTTCAGAATTTGAAAATGAAAGTTGTAGAAGAATATACCTTTCCTCAAACTTTTCAAAATCTTTACCATCCTTATCAGAAAGAAGATTAGCATTAATGAAATGCTTAGCAGCAGATCAATGAACTAAAGCTACAGCATCTGAATCAGGTCTGGGACTAGTATATAAAAACTTGAAAGACTGAGGTACTTTATACATTCAGTAGTTTCTTAGGAGCAGCATGTTGGCTTTCTGGTTAATCACAGGATGTGACAAACACATCCTCCAGTGCTGACAGCACTCAGGGAATGAATGAAGGGATCCGGAAATTCCACCTGAAGAAATTATAGTATTTTGTAAGAGAGAGAGAAACCTCACTATTTTTCCAATGAAAATGATTCATTCTGGACACTGTCTCAGAGAAACAGAATCCCTCACAGGGAGGATCAGATACCACACTCTCCTCAGAATCAGAAAGCTGAGGCAAAAACACTTCATTTGTCCCTTCAAAGGCCATTTCATGAACCTCTTCAGGTCAAGAGAAATCCCTTTTTTTTTTTTTTTTTTACCAGAAGCCAACTTACAAGAAGGGTCAGGAGCCCAAACAAGACAGTGATCAAGCAGAATAAATTACTCCTTTCCCTACTAACTGACAGAAACAGTTAAGTGTTTAGTTGTCTTGGCTGTTTTAATGGGAAAGTTAGGGAAAACAGAACCAGTAATGTCAGCAACAACTTCCCTAGGGATGGGAACAGCATTCTGGCTAAACACAGGCACATTGCCTACTACTTTTTCAATGACTGACAACTGCTGCAGAGGATGTGGCTAATCCCTGGTCCATGGTGGTTGTGTGGATAACACCAGAGTGATCCAAAGAAGAAAAAAATGTGTGGTCTCAGAAACCAGCTTTTGCCACAGCTGAATTATCTACCTGTGGCTGAGGCAAATTCCCAGCCTGCTGTAGAGGCAAAGGCTGCTTAAAAATATTTTTCTTTTTACAGCTGGAAGAAGGTCCAATCAAGAGTGGCAGTTTATTCCATGGTTAAGTCAAAAATACTGCTTATTTCCCAAGTTAGCTTAGCAGCAATAGTCAGAAAACAGCAAGCACTTTAAATGCTTTCCCCATGCCCAAAAAGTTAAACAGTTTCTCCACAGAAAAAGTAGGTTATAAACAATTTTGAATGACAAAAGTAAAAAAAAAAAAAAGTGTGGTCTGTTTAAAAGTACATCAAAGCAGCAAGACAGTCAAAGAAAATACTTTTTCCCAGTTTAAAAGTAATGTTATCTCACAAAAAAGTAACTTTAAACAAGTTTAAAAGTAATTTGGAAGTTTTTTCTCTGAAAAGAATGTATCTTGCCATCAGTGGACCAGCATTACCCAACATTCAGTCCTCAAAAGCTGACAGAGGAGCCCACTTCTTGGTGGCAGGAAAGCTCTGGAAGGCTTGACTCCCAAACCGGTCTTTTTAATTAGCTCAGTTCAAGCTGACTAATGGTTTGTGATCATGGATGGTGTCCTGAAGCTTTGGAAGCTGTCCAGCAGTTATATCCGATGCAAGCTATAAATGATACACCTTGGGCTACTGCAGCAGTGATCACAATTGTCAGTTCAGAACTGAAACAGATGCAGTCCTAAGAGACCTAGGTACTTATGTGGATAACTCTTTCTCATTTGACCATCATATTTCAACCACAGTCAGGAAATCCATCTATTTAGCCCAGTTTATTTCCAAGGGAATAACTTCAAGATCCAAAGAAGTTAACCTACCACTGCACTCTTCCTTTATTAGACCCATCATTTAATACAATGTCCCTTTTGGTATGTACAAGTCCAAGCAAATCGCTCAACAGGAAATGCCTCAATTATTTTTAACCAAGAAAATGAAAAACCTTAAATCTTTCAACTACTCTAATCTATTAGCATGATTCTCATTATACTCAATAGTCTACAAGTTGCTGCGAGGTGATCTGTGTCTTGGTTTTTCAGAATGAAAGACCCAAGAATCTTTGAGCTCCTGCTTCTTTATAAAACCAGTGGCTCTACAAACACCTGTACTACAGACATAAATTTACAACAACAAACGAGACTTGTTGGTGAGATAGGTTAATAACTCAATGTTTTCTTAGCCTATGGAATAAATTACTACTGTAGGTTAAACAAAGTACTGCTTTAGCTACCTTTAAGGCTAGTCTTGATGGCAGGATGGGTAGAGACAAATTTAAACACAGCTTATCACATGCAGTTCTGTTCAATTTGGGAGGTGAGCACTATTAAGTGCTTGAAAAGGGTCTTCTTAAAGTTGTATATGGTTAGGCATCTTATGGTCCCCATGATCACGTGTCTAGTATGTTCCTTTGGGTACGTTTTCATAACTATGCCCAGCAGATTAGTAAACTGCATCAAAGCCATGAGCTGCTAATGATTTTAATTACACTCCATTATATTCAGTGATGTAGTTAACTTAACATACTAAACAATTAGAAAGACCACAAATATCCCAAACCATAAAGTACACAGGCCTAAAGAACATGAACTACCAAGAGAGGATGGAAGCTCTATCTCTTTATTCAATGTCTTACAGACTTTTGAGACAAGATCTTTGCCTCACTTACAGAATCATTAGAGACCAAATTATCTTGGACTTCTTGTATATCCATAAGTCCAGTGTCTCCACCAATTCTAACTAGAGACCTAAACCTTCACAAAGAGATTAATAAAATAATGGAAAAGGACAGGTTTATAACCTAGCATTTCCAAACCACTGGAATACACTTGCTTTGAATATTACTAGTGTGATTCACTATCTTCCTTTAAACATAAACTTAGATGATGGGATGGGTATTCACAACTGTGGGACAGACTGATATAGCCCTCCTGCAGAAAGGAGGTGCAGCCTGAGGGAGGGTACTGGCAAGGCATTAATGCTCATAAGACTCAGTAGCCATGGAATATGTAAGAATCAAATTCTAGAGTCATGGATTTACTTTCAAAACTTTACTTTGCATGTGTTTAACCAGCTAACAAATGTATAAAACATATAAGTGATTAAATACAGCCCATTTAAGACACAAGCACAATATGTATGCCATCTGTTGGCTATGTAGTCATGCAAGTACACATGCAGAGGAACAAAATGATGGTAAAACATAGCAAAATATTCAGATCTGGCAATTTGGCATTCATTTCAAACTGCAAACATAAACCTTAGGACTTAGTTAAAAAAATAGCAAGGAAAATATGTTGAAAATTCTCATTCTTGCTTAACCAATGAATACAAAAAAAAATAAGATGACTGGTAAAGATAATCACCAAATAGAAATTGTAGTTTTCAGGTACTGGTTTTATGGATCTTTATCCTCACAGCATATATGTGCATAGAGATGCCTATATCAAAACTCTCATTGATAAAAAAATAACCTGGCAGCCTTCCAGTTGTCCCTTTCAATTAAAATACATTTAATTTCACTATATGTCTTTCCAAGCATGCTGTCAAAGTTTTGACAACACTTGATATTTCAGGAAATACAAAAAGTGATACACCTCGAAATACTCTTTTCATTATGCCATTTTTTAATGGATAACTTTCAACTGAGAACATTGCTTTTAGCTATTCAGATTGATAATTTGTTTTATTTTCCACACAAAGCTAATGAGCTGTGCAACTGACAAACCAGAGTGCTCTTTCCTAAGGTCATGAAGTCACTATGAAAAATTAATCAGCTTGGGAAGGAAATATGTTAACAGTAGAAAATAAGCTACAAAGGGCAAGAGGATTCAGCAAATATGAAAAAAAGGTAAATGACATTTGATAAACGAAGTCAAAGGATTGAGTTTACAATGGATTCACAAAGATAAAAGGGATCCTGTACTTTTCACTAGAAGCTGAACTGTGGCAGTTTAACAAAAATCTCTTTTTTTTTTTTCAAAACAGGTTTATTGTTTTAACATATAATAGAAATATTATAACAATTTTATACAAGTAATTAAAAATAGGCATTATTATAATATTCAACAAAACAACTAAAGTATTTACAAAGACATCCACTACAATCAGATCAATTAATTAAACTAAAATACCGTGCTATTGAAATTAGAATTTTTTTAACAAATTTTGTAAATTATCCCATACAATATAATATGATGTTTTTCTAGTTGTTCTCATTCTAATTGTGCTTATTTCCATATGGCACATTATATTCATAACATTTTTAAATTCATTGAACGAAGGAGGTGTATCTGAAATCCAATTTCTAGTTATTATTTTCCTGGCCACTGCTAGGATAGACCATAACAAGGGAAGCTTAATCTTTTAACACATTGAGGTACAGGTGTGTTGAATAATATAAGAGACTTAGAAATAATGAAATTATCTGTAAAAGAGCCTGCAAAAATTCATTAATTGACTTCCAGTATTCTTTCAACTTCATACAGTCATAAAACATATGAGCCCAGTAAGCATTAATTTCTACATTACATCTCTTACATAGATTATCTTTATTATTTATTTTATTCATCATCAAAGGTGTATAAAAGATCTATGTAAAATTTCCATGTATAAAGTCTCCAGACAATGGAAGATGTAGTTCTATAAGCAGATTCCAATATATATTGTTTATCTTGTTGAGTTGGTGGGTCCCCATTAATAGAGGTGAAATAATTCCAGTATGAATCTACACTGTAAAAAGTTTCTTGTCTGATAATTTTATGTATATATGAAAGTTTACCTTTATCAGAAACTTTATGCTGTAAATTTAATATCAAGTAATCAATCAGTTTTAGAATAGATTCTTTAACTGTTATAGACATTAGATCTATTCTATCAATGAGATGTTGTCTAAAGATCTGAACCTCTAACCAGCAAGTTTCTCTTAGATCAAATTCTTGTTTTAAGAAATCTAGATTTTTAACTTTATTATCAGATATCAGCTGATACCAGTACTTTAGATCATTATCTATAGCTAAATGAGCTCCTTCAGAAGTAGATGACATAAGCATACCCTGAGTATACATTATAGGGAATACAATAAAATTCCATTCTCTATACTTAGGGTGCACGAATATAAAGTTACGATAACTAATAATAATATTTAATGGGTAACAAACCATATGTTTAGGTGTAATAGGTGAAGTACAAAATTCCTTTAGCAACCACAACATGGAGTTATTTACAATCATATTTTTATGTGTTAAGGAGATTTTCATGAAGTGCATACTAATTCGCTCCCAATAATCTTTCCATTTTGCGATATATGACTGATCTATTAATAAAGTAATAACTTTTATAATAGAAGAGATAATATATAAATTAAAGTCTGGAAAAGAAATACCCCCTTGAGACCAGCTATTAGTATGTTTCTTTAATGCAATCCTAGGTCTATTAGGTGCCCATAAGAAATTTAACATTAGTGTATTCAGTTTCTTGATAATTATTTTTGTAGGTGAAAGTATTATTGATTGTATTAAGTATAAAATCTTGGGGAATATTACCATTTTAATAATTGTAAGTCTCTCCTCCATAGTAAAAAACATATTATTCCAGGTATTCAAAATATTTTGTATATTAAGAAAACAGGTATTATAGTTATTATATATAATAGATTTAATATCTTTAGATAGTATTATACCTAAATAAGTTATCTGACCTGAATTGGGTACATATTTAGTAAAATCACTAATGAGAATATTTTTTCGTGTATATATAGGTAGTATTTTAGTTTTTTCTTCATTGAATATTAAACCAGAAATACATTTAAAATTCATCATTTTATCAAATAAAGACTGCATAGAAGAATTAGATCCTGCTGATGTAATTAGAACATCATCTGCAAAAAGTTGAATTTTTGATGTTGTATTTTCGTCTATTTCAAAACCCTCTATGTCAGTACTGTTTCTAATCAAATTAGCCCAAGGCTCCATTACTAAAGTGAATAATAGTGGAGAAAGTGGACATCCTTGCTTTGTACCTTTAAGAATGGGTATTTTTGTGAAACATATGTTCCTACCTTAATATAAGCCAGCGTTCCTTTGTATAAATGCTCAATTAAATTTACAAATGCATCAGAGAAGTTTGTGCATTTCAGTAAGGTAAACAGATAGTCCCAACTTACTGAATCAAATGCTGAACCTATATCAAGACTAATAAGTGTTAAATCTTTCTTTTTCCTATTTGCAAAATCAATTAATGTTAAAGTTCTTCTTATATTATTAAAAGTATTTCTATTTACAATGAAGCCCGTCTGATCTATATCTATAATGCCGGGGATGATTGTCTTCAATCTATCAGCAAAAATACTCATAAACATTTTATAATCAACATTAAGTAATGAGATGGGTCGATATGAAGAACATCTAGTTGGATCTTTATTAGGTTTTAAAATTGGTGAAATAAATGTATATTGCCAAGATGGGGGGGGTTATTAACTCAGTTTGGGCCAAAATAAAACCTTATGTATTAATGAATATGTAGTTTTAGAAAGGATTTTATATATCTCTGGTATAATACCATCATTACCCGGTGCTTTGTTTGATTTAAGCTTATTTATTTGTGTAATAACTTCTGTATATGAAATACTCTTGTCCAATAGTTTAATCTGTTGTTTATTAAGCTTTTTATTCATGTTTGTGGTTATAAACTCCTTTATTTTATCTTTAGGTTCCATGTTAATGTTGTTATGGTTAATCTTGTGAAAGTGATTTCTAAATTCATCCAGTATTTCTGGTATACTAGAAACATTCTTCTTTTCCTTAGAGAAAAGATTTCTTTGATATGGCTTTGTTTATTCAATCTTTTGTTTTATTTTTAAGTCTATGTAAGTATTTGGGGCTTATTGAATAAGACAAAACTTGTATTTCTCTAAAGTTATTTTAACTTTATGAGTTAAAATTTCTTTGTATTTCTCATTTAGTTTATTTCTTCAATAACTTTCTTGTCCATAATATTTTCTTTATTATTATGTTTATAAGAGTCTAATTTACTTTGAATATCTAACAATTCCTTATCCCAAGATTTCCTTTTATTATTATACCATCTGATACTTTGTCCATATAGATATGATTTTAAGGCATCCCAAACATAGACAATGGAGACTTCAGGAGTATTATTTATGTCTAGAAAATGTTGTACTTCTGAAAGTATATATTCTTTATAGTCTTTTAGCTGAGTTAAGTATGCTGGTATCCTTTTGATCTGAACATTATGAGTATTTTTATCATGAATTCAAAAACAATTGAGTTATGATCAGATATAGGACATGAAATGATTTTGGAATTAATTAAATCTGTTACCATCTGGTTAGAAATAAAGACCCTATCTATTTTTGAATAAGTTTTGCATCTGTTAGAAAAAAAGGTGTATGGTAATGATTTTGAATCTATCTGATTATTAATATCATTCAAATGATAAGAATTAGCAAAATCATTTAAATGTTTTGCATTAGATGTAATTCTTCTTTTCCTTATAGTGGTAGTATCACTTTCATGTAGTATACAATTAAAATCACCAGCTAAAATAATATCCGCTATAGAGAATGATATGATCTTATCAATATGATGTTCCACTGTATTAATACCAATTCCAGGTATCCAATATACATTAATTAAAGTGTAAGTCTTCCCATTAATTTGTATTGTAACCATACAAAACATTCCTTTGTCATCCTGAAAAGACTTAATGGTTTTAGGAATGGGCATACTTTTATTCCATAAAATAGCCACTCCTCTTTTTTTCTGAGTGTGCTCTGAACTAACCAATACTGTATACTTATTAGTGGCTAGTTTATCAATATCTTTTTTCAAGAGATGGGTTTCTTGCAGGAAGACTAGACTGGCCTTGTGTGAATTAATGTATCTTATTAGGCTTGCCCTTTTACACGGATTATTCAATCCATTAATGTTTAAAGAAATTCCTTTTAAAGATGTCATTTGGCATTTTTAAAACTCAAGAATCTTATGATCGAAATAACAAATAAGATAAATAATGTTACATCTCCTCTTTTAGGTGTACCTTTAAATATAGCTGTATTTATTAAATCTCTTATGGGATTTTGTATAGGATTCAATTTTGTTTGTAGTGACAATGAGTATACAAAATATATTGTGGATGTCAAAACTATATACATATAACAATGAACAAGTGAAAATAATGTAAGGATTAAACCTTGCATCCAGCCTGGAGTTGAAAACTCCAACTTAGAGTAGTATTTACTACTCAAGTTAACCCCCTACCCTAAGCAGCAGTACCTCAGCTACCACCTTATCAATTTAATACTAGTTATATTTAACTGAGGTTAACAGTTTTCAATTCAATTATCTATCAAGACAAAACTACACATTTGGCAAAACAGCATCATATAAACTAAAATAAACTTTTTTTTTTTTTTTAAACTGTTCATACTACTATATAGATCTATGTAATATATAACACTTGTATTCAAATAGCATTCAAATAATCTTGATGTTAGAAATCAAGAGGAGAGAAAATTAGGTTCTAACATTCATTTAAATCAAAAACTTTGGCTAATATGATTCAGACATTACATATATTAAGATGCATCTATTTTCTGTCATGTGAATACTATTAACAGCTTCCAAAAAAAAATCTTGAATTGTTTGTATATGAGCATTTACTTAAACTCATTATTGTCAATAGAGTAAAATATTGTATTCATAAAAATTATTATAAATCATATTGCATAGTTATGCAAATTCTCAGAAACACTTGCATTATTAATAAAAAAAAAAAAAAGCCATCACACACACAGACACACAGATATATATATATATATATATATATATATATATCTGATCTCACTGAGTTATGTCCTTGTTGAGCACTATCCTACTTGTTGTCCCTAGAATAAATCTGTCTGCTTTATAGAAAATAATGCACAGCAAACACATTTTAGTAACCAGATTTTACAATCATGCTAACCTACTGCTTTAAAATATATCACATGACATTTCTTCCAGAATAGAATTATAAAATTGTTTATGCTTGTCAATCAGATGAATTAAATGAATTATAATAAAGTATATGTTTGGAACAGAAGTTTTTAACACAGATTATTATGCTGCTGTTAAGTAGATTTTCAAAAACATTTAAATAAATGTTTCATTTTCTATGCCTTCTAAAATAAGACATTTACTTACTACAAGAAACTACATCATTTAAACTCATTATAACTGACATTTTATGAATAGAGTATTTTTCCTGAATCTGTGGTGTGTCAGTATGATAACTAGGTCAGAGGTTATACTAACTGCTTTCAGTTTCTCTGTGAGAATTCTGTGAGTTGAAGCTTTTGAAGTAGTTCATGGACACTGTGCATGAGACAGCCCACATCCCAGATTGTCTCCCTTAACATTTTGGCGGGAAACTTATTAAAACTTGTGGCAAACATTCATTTTGTCAATAGAGTAAAATATTGTATTCATAGAAATTATTATAAATCATATTGGATAGTTATGCAGATTCTCAGAAACACTTGCATTATTATATAAAAAAAAAGCCATCACACTCACACATACATACACACACACACACACACACACACACATACACACATATATATATATATATATATATATATATATATATATATCTGATCTCACTGAGTTGTGTCTTTGTTGAGCACTATCCTACTTGCTGTCCCTAGAATAAATCTGTCTGCTTTATACAAAATAATGCACAGCAAGCACATTTTAGTAACCAGATTTTGCAATCATGCTAACCTACTGCTTTAAAATATATCACATGACATTTCTTCCAGAATAGAGTTATAAGATTATTTATGCTTGTCAATCAGATGAATTAAATGAGTTATAGTAAAGTATATGTTTGGAACACAAATTTTTAACACAGATTATTATGCTGCTGTTAAGTAGATTTTCAAAAACATTTAAATAAATGTTTCATTTTCTATGCCTTCTAAAATAAGACATTTACTTACTACAAGAAACTACATCATTTAGACTCATTATAACTGGCATATTTTATGAATAGAGTATTTTTCCTGAATCTGTGGTGTGTCAGTGTGATAACTATGTCAAAGGTTATACTAAATGCTTTCAGTTTCTCTGTGAGAATTCTGTGAGTTGAAGCTTTTGAAGTAGTTCATGTACACTGTGCATGAGACAGCCCACATCTCAGATTGTCTCTCTTAATATTTTGGCGGGAAACTTATTAAAAACTAGTGACAAACATTCATTTAGTAGTGTAAATGCATGTAAACATGACAAAACCTTCACAATGTATTCCACAGACCATTACAGCATCTTACTTCTTTTCAGAAAGAGAAACAAATTGAATCACAGCTTGCCTTTAAATCTTCAGATATTTTGACTGGTTATGAAACAAAACATTATAACTGACATATTTTATGAATAGAGTATTTTCCTGAATCTGTGGTGTGTCAGTGTGATAACTATGTCAAAGGTTATACTAACTGCTTTCAGTTTCTCTGTGAGAATTCTGTGAGCTGAAGCTTCTGAAGTAACTCATGAACACTGTGCATGAGACAGCCCACATCTCAGATTGTCTCTCAACATTTTGGCGGGAAACTTATTAAAAGCTAGTGACAAACATTCATTTAGCAGTGTAAATGCATCTAAACATGACAGAACCTTCACAATGTATTCCACAGATCATTACAGCCTCTATGTAAGTGAAATTAAGCCCAAAATTACCAACAAGCAATACAACTCAACATTCTTCTCCCAACTCAATTTTGATACAAATCCTATTATTCACTGTGCCCACACAATCAAAAGCATTTCTATATATTAATAAAGAAAAGAAAAAGAGAGTAGAAAATAAAAGGGAGTGAGGCAGAAATAAAAAAATGTAAGAGAAAGCTGTAAGAAGTATATACAATGGAATATTACTTACTGTTTATATTAATAGAGTTAAAAATAAAACATATTATTTACTCTTATTTAGTTCTGATTATTATTAAAGCATAACAGATTATTTACAAACAGGCATAAGCAGTATAATCAAGAAAGTATAATTAGAAATAGTATTTGAAGAACTTATAAAAACTTTTACAAGGAATAAATATGTTATTATTCTATTAATGATATTTTCATTACTGTTCTCTCCCTGCCCTCCCCCACCCTTTACCCACTACATAATCTAAATAGAATGTCATTGTTTAAACAAAGAAAATAATAAAAGGAGAAGGAAAAAAAAGGTAAAGATAAAAAAATGTATCAAATTACTAACCTTACTTCTTTTCAGAAAGAGAAACAAATTGAATCACAGCTTGCCATTAAATCTTCAGGTATTTTGACTGGTTATGAAACAAAACATTTCTTTGCACATAGAGAATAACTTTGATTAAATCTTTTCCAAACTATTTGTGGCTTTTTGGAAATGGAGGAACTATATTCAAAAAGATTAATAATGAACTAAAATGATGAGAGAGAAAAAAACATATAACAAATCATTTGTTTTTTAGTCTCTTCTTCTTCTCTGAAGTCTTCCACGAAGCTTCAGTTGCCAATCTCTTTAATGAAGAACTAGCCCATTCCATTTCTTCTATTTTATCCAAAATCCTTTTTTCTTTGACAAACTAAGTAAAGCAGAGTCTAAATCATCAAAAACCTTAGGACCATCAGGAAGGAAGATTTTAAGCTTGGCAGGAAACAGAAGGTATGTTTTAAACTGTGCTTTTTTAAGCTCCCTTATTAGTGGCATTAGCTATTACCATGGAAGAATAGTCATTGACAAAACGCACAGTTGTCTCAATCTTAACAGGAGCTTTAGCCCAAGCAGATTTAAGAACCATCTCTTTATCAAAAGATGATAGAAATCTAACTATAACTGATCTAGGATATTTTTTGTTAGAGTTAGTATTAGCTATAGATCTATGTGCTCTTTCGATACCAAAAGAGAATGCTTCTGGTAAGTCTAAAGTTTTAGGGAGCCAAGTTGTTAAAAAAGAAGTAATATTGTTACCTTCAATATTTTCTGGCAGTCCAAAAATCCTAATGTTATTGCGCCTAGATCTATTTTCCAGGTCATCCAGCTTTGTAAATGTGTATTTTGTTTCAGCAGAAACTCAATGTTGATGTCCTCTTCTTGGATTCTATTTTCCATGTCATTCACAGCTTCTTCTATGCCTGTCATCTGGTTCTTCTGTTGTTGCAGGTCTGTATGTAACAGGTCTATTTGTTTTGTAGTTTTTTCTATGAAGGTGTCTATTTTAGTATCCATTTTATCAGTAAGTTGCTGGATTATAATTATCAGAGACTGAAGTTCTTTCTTGATGCTGGAGTCTTGAGAATTTGTCTTACTGGAACTCATTTCAGACTGATAAACTGACAGGAAAATTTCCACAGTGATTTCTGACAGGAATATTGTTAAGATTTCCTTTCTTTTTTAGATATAGTTCAAGAACTATATAAAACAAACGTATTTAGAAAGAAAATTACTTCAAAAATTAATTTTTTAAGTAATTAATTCCTGTCAGTGTAATGAAATTGGTGGAGCTGAAGAAATCTGCTGCTATCCTGTGTTCATCCTTGGCCACGCCCCGTTTAACAACAATCTCTGAAATTCCAATCTGCACACATATGAATATACCACTACACTATAAATTGTGACATTTTTAATATTGACAATCCTTGCTTCATATGCCTAAAAAATTCCAGCTTACTCCTCAGGTTTAGTAATTCTTCAAAGTAAGGCTGTTCATTAGACTTTTTTTTTCAAATTTGCCCAAAGTACTAAGTAAGCTAGTTATAAAATAGTTGCTTTTCAGAGGAATTTCAAAGTCATCACAAACTCATTTAACAGTAGCAAGTGATTTGGTTCTTGCAGCTTTTATATAAAAGCAAGTTATGACATGAAAATCATTCTGTAAAACAATGTGCACAAAATTATTTTATCCCAGTTTGTAATGCTCTACTACTATAATGACTTTCTCTTAAGAATATTTATATATCCTGCTTGGATTAGGACTACTCAGTGCATTAGTGTGAATGAAAATAATTACATTTCATTGAATGGAAAGGAATTTGTTTGTTGAACAAGGGGAAGAAATCATGAAAAAGGAAACCGGTAAGAAATTGTTTCAGTTAATGTTCATACTATGGAGATATTTAGAGATACTAAATATCACTGATGTCACAGTCCCATAGTGCTTAAATATATAACGGGACTAGCATATCTCCAACAGTATGAGAAAAGCGCACATTAAATTACACTAGCTGCATTGCCTGCATCGGTCACTGTCCTGAACAGCAGTGATGTGGCTAGGCTATGAGCATTCAGATGGCCAACAGGACTAGAACAGTAAGGTAACCTGCCTGAAGATATGCATATTCACAGGCACAATGAAGTGTCTCGCAATCACAACTCAAGCTCTGTGGCCACAGTGGCACAGCACAGTACAGTAACTACTCAGCTCATTATATCAATGGGAAGAAAGAGGTAGAGTATAAAGGTAGAAAAGGGAGAACAACAAGTGCAGGAACACATACAAAGTACAGTTTTGTACCTACCATAAATGTAGATGTCCGAGAGGTATGCATCTGCAGTCCTTACAAACGGGTTGTCCTGGCCTCAGGCAGCCCTTCGGTCGGCCGGATTCCAAAGTCTGGGTCTGGCCTCGGCTGATGTCGCACTTCACCCGACGTCATAGCTGCAGTTCTGCGGGTATAAAGGCATCAGCAGATGCCATTTTCCTCAGTGTTTCTCGCCCCAGATGCCAGGTGCCCTCTAGGAAGGCTAAATTTGGATAAATGCAAATGTTTCCAAACAATAGAGAGCAAATAGAAATAAACATGTATATACATATATACAAACAAATACACCATAATAGATTCCCCCAGCTAGCTACAAGATGGGCAAATACCCTAGGAGTACCACAGAGGGGAAGGAGGGTGGGTAATCCTGACTGCAGATGCATACCTCTCGGACATCTACATTTATGGTAGGTACAAAACTGTACTATGTCCTTCAAGGATGCATCTGCAGTCCTTACAAATGGGTAGAATACCATAGCCAAACTGGGGGAGGAGGCACTAAGGAGGCAGTAAGAGTTTATGGTGTAGTTAAGATCCCTTGCAAAACAGCAGTGGCAAAACCTGCTCGGGATCTGGAGTATAAAGGCAGATTATAATGCTTGGCAAATGTATGCACGGAGCTCCAAGTAGCAGCCTCTAAAATGTCTTTGGTAGCCACTCCTCGTAAGAAAGCTGTAGTAGTGGCTGTAGCCCTTGTGGAATGAGGTCTGATGTTTTCTGGGGTTGTCTTTCCATGAAAAGAGTAACAAAATCTAATGCAATTTCCTATTCATTTTGAGATTGTTTGTTTTGAAATTGCTTTTCCTTCCATTCCTGTTGCATATGCTACCAGAAGCTGGTCAGTTTTTCTATTGTTCTTGGTTCTGTCCAGGTAGTAGCGCAATTGTCTGTGTACATCCAAGGTATGCAGCAATCTTTCCCCCCCATTCTGTGGGTTGGGAAAGAATGTTGGTAGGTGTATTGCTTGGTTTAAAGATACCCTGGAGACCACTTTTGGCATAAAGGTAGGATTAGTTCTCATGGACACTCTATCCTGATGGAAGATAAGGAAGAGCTGTACTGCCATTAATGCCTGTAATTCAGAAACCCTTCTAGATGAAGTGATTGCAAGCAGGAATGCAGTCTTCCAAGATAAGTACTGTAATTCTGCTGTTGCTGCTGGTTCAAAAGGGGGGAGTGTTAACTTTTCTAAAGTTCAAGTCCCATGTAGGCAATGGTGGTTTCCTTGGTGGTTTTACATTTTTAATTCCTCTGAGGAACTGTCAGAGTAGAGGTTGTGAAAAGACTGGAGGATCCATGTTGTATATGCATGAATCTTAATGGAGGAGTAGGACAGACCATTGTGGAAAAGCTCTGCTAAATATTCCAGGATGTTAGCTATGTTTGCCAATGATGCATCTAATCCTTTTGTTGCACTCCAAATGAGATATCTTTTCCATTTTGCTGAATAAGTTTTCCTTGTTGAGGGTCTACGAGCCTCCAAGATAATGTCTTTAACCCTTTGAGATAAATCTGGGTTATTTTTCCTTATGCAATGTTCCAAGCAGCTAGCTGCAGTGTTTTCAAGTTTGGATGCAGGATTTTGAAGTTGTTGTGTTAGCAGTAGAGGTATTAGGGGTAGAGGCCATGCATGTTCCCGGGACATACTCCTCAGTAGCGGGTACCAATGTTGCCTCGGCCAATCTGGAGCTATCAAGATGATCCTCGGGTGATCTTCTTTGATCTTCAGTAGCACTTTGTGCATCAAAGGAAGAGGTGGGAATGCATATGCTGTCAGGTTTTCCCAACTGAAGGATAGGGAGTCCACCTTCCAAGCAAGTGGGTGGTATGTCCTTGTGCAGAATTTTTTCAATTGGTGGTTGTGTGGGGATGCGAACAGGTCTATTTCTGGCAGTCCCCATTTCCTTGTGATGGTTTTGAAGATGTCTGGATGCAGCTTCCATTCGTGGGCATCCGTGGTGGTTCTGCTTAAGATGTCTGCTAGTATATTTTCTTTTCCTGGCACGAATATGGCTTGGAGCTGAATGTTGAGTCTCAGGGCCACATTCCAGAGGTCCATTGCCATCCGGCATAGAGGATATGAATGTGTGCCTCCCTGTTTGTTGATATACCACATAACTGTGGTGTTGTCCGTCCTTATCAGCAAATGACCCTGTTGAAGAAATGGTCTGAATGTCTGAATTGCCTGTTTTACTGCCAGCATCTCTTTTGATTTATGTGTAGGTTCATCTGGTCTTGAGTCCATAAGCCTTGTATACACTTGTCCACCATGTGTGCCCCCCATCCGAGGTCTGAGGCGTCCGTGGTGATAGTCTGGTTTGGGTGAGGCCTGTGGAAGGGCAGTCCTTTGTTCAATTGACAGGCCTGGGCCCACCACTGGAATTCTTGCTTCAGGCATGGAATTATTGGAATTTGGGTCTCTAGGCTGTGCTTCTGCTGAGACCATAAATTCCTCAGGTACCATTGTAACTTCCTCATATGTAGTCTGGCATGTGGAATTATTATTATGCAGGATGCCATGTAACCCAGGGCTTGCAGGATTTTCCTTGCTGTAAGCTGGTTCTGCATTGTTAATGCCATGAAATAGAGTGGTAGCTGCTTCTGTTTTTCTGCTGTGAGGAATGCCATCTGGTTTGATGTGTCCAGTTCTGCACCCAGGAAGGTTATCCTTTGGGATGGTATCAGTCTTGACGTTTTTGTGTTGACTGTGTATCCCAGGGCTTGTAGCAGGGGGATAACCCTTTCCACATCTTTTGTTACTTTGTCTTTGCTGTCCGCTTCTAACAGGCAGTCGTCCAGGTATGGATAAATTTGAATTCCCTGAAGCCTGCAATGAGCAATTACTGATGCCAGGCATTTCGTGAATACTCTGGGCGCAGTAGATAAGCCAAAAGGCAATGCTGAGAATTGATAATGCTCTGATCCTGCAAGAAATCTGAGGTATCTTCTGCAATTTGGTCGTATGGGGACGTGCAGGTATGCCTCCTTGAGATCCAGAGTCACCAGCCAAGACTCCTTGCCCAGCATTGGAAGAAGTTGCTGTAGGGTCAGCATTTTGAATTTTGGAACAATGAGATATGTGTTTAAAGTGGACAGGTCGAGGATAGGTCTCCATTGGTTTTCCTTTCTTGGTACTAGGAAAAGCCTTGAATAAAATCCTTGTCCTTGTTCCATAGCAGGTACCTTTTCTATAGCTCTCATCCTTAGTAAGTGGTCTATTTGCTGTAGAGCGTTTGTCCTTTGGTTTGGAGGAAGGTTTGGCATTCCTCTCTTCCTTGGAAGAGTATGGAAGTGAAACCTGTAGCCTTTGTCTATTGTCTGTAAAATCCATTTGTCTCTTGTAATGTAATGCCAATTTACTGAAAATAAGGCAAATTTTCCGCCTAAGGGTGCTGCCAGTTGTTCCCTGGTAGGCGGTTTCAGAGCCAAGTCACTATGATTGTCCTGTAGAAGTGGTAGTGGCTGGATCTGTGGCAGTAGTTCTCTGGCTGTTAGGCTGCCACTGACGTCCCCTGTAGGCACCTCTGGACTGATCTCTGCCTCTAGGGCGTCTATTTCTGCCTCTCTGTGCTCTGGTGGTGTTTGGAAAGGACCAATTCTTGGAAGGCCAGTTCCTACTAAACCTCGGAGGCTGGACCTGTAAGAAATCCTTGACTGTCTGGACAGATTTAGCTTTTTCTTCCACCTTCTTCAACACTTGCTGTGCAGGGGAACCAAATAAACTGTGCTTTTCCATGGGTGCATCTAGAAGCTTAGACTTTACATGGTCTGGTAAGGATTGCTCTTTTAACCATGCATGCCTTCTGATCACTGTACCAGTCATAGCTGATCTAAAGGAAGCCTCCAGTGCATCATAGCCGCATTTTAAGGAATGATTACTGACCTGCTGAGTGTTATGCACCAAATCCTGAAGGGACTTACGGTCTAACGGTTCAGGCAAGGACAGTTTTTTAGTGAGCTGATCTAACAGGAATTCCTGATACTGAATCATGTGGAATTGACAGTTTAAGGCCCTAGCCAAAAGAGTAGCAGAAGTATAAACTTTTTTACCCCATCTCTCCAATGCCCTAGATTCCCTTTCAGAGGGGAGGGTTTTTTTGGCAGAGGCAGCTGTTACAGCTTTTGGGCCCTGTGAAATAGTTTCTGGATCTGCAATAGGAGCCTTATACAAATGATAATGTGTGTCTGGAACCCTGTAGTATCTGTCGGACTTAGCAGGGGCTGGAGGCAGTGAGTCAGGGGCAGTACAAGCATCAGTAAATGCATCATCCACAACTGTAAGTACTGGAGGAATAGCTAAAGGCCTATGCTGTGGTAAATGTGAAAAGGTCCTAAGCCTTTTCCTGGAGTCTGAAAAATCCTGGCCCTGCCATTGAAATTGTTCCCTCATAGCATGTAAGGTTTCCCCAAAAGAAAATTCCTCAGGAGGAGAGGCAGAAGGTATGGAATCCTCTGCATCAGAGTCTTCATATGGAGAATAAGGGCCCCCTGGAGGATTTGTATGTTCTGAATCATCAGAGGAATAATCTGAAGAAACTGGTTCAGGGGGCTCTGCTCTAAGCCTCTTCTCTGGAGGTGGGTGAGAGGCCCTGTCAGGGTGAGACTGGGTTCCCCTGATCAAAGAAATGAGATCCTCTGCTAGACTAAGCATTTGAGTACTAGAGCTAGGCCTGTGAGAGGGGGCTTTAGCAGGCACGGCCTTTGAAGACTTAGCTGCTTTAGCCCTGGCAAAAGCCTTAATTGACATGGATGCAGGGGGCCTAGCAGCTCCACGTGCAGGAGTAGATACATCTAAGGGGATAGTATCTGATAAATCCTGAGAAACTGTAAGAGCAGGTGGAATTTCAGTAGCAGATTCAGCCATGCTGGAAGAGGCCTCGGTAGAAGGAGGCATGCTTTCGGCCGAAGGAAGAATCGCGGACTCGGCTTCAGCTGAAACCGAGACGCTCGCGGTTGGCTTAGCCGCGGTTTCGGCCGAAACCGCGGACCGCGAGTGTCGGTCCTCTTCCTTACGCTTTTTAGCTAAATGTGGTCTGAGTCTCCGACGGCATGATATAAGCAAAAGCGGAGCCAAAAAACTCCTCTGCAAACTCCGACCGACGTCTAAGTGTTCGTCGGTTGAAGGAAGCACAGGCTAGACAAGCTGCTACGTCGTGGTCTGGGCCTAAACAAGGTAGACAGTAAGAGTGGAAATCTTTATGAGGTATTTGTTTCCCACAAGTTAAACAGTTATTCACTTTTTCTGACATCGGCTGAGGCAAGAAAGAGTCCCCAATGGGGTACTTAGCTTTTTAGAAGTCTTCGGTAGTAGCAATCTCTGGTTCTGACCGACCGGCACTTGCGAACAGCTTCTGCTTCGGGCGCCACGCGGCAAGAAAGACTAAGGAAAATGGTGTCGGCTGATGCCTTTATACCCGCAGAACTGCAGCTATGACGTCGGGTGAAGTGCGACATCAGCCGAGGCCAGACCCAGACTTTGGAATCCGGCCGACCGAAGGGCTGCCTGAGGCCAGGACAACCCATTTGTAAGGACTGCAGATGCATCCTTGAAGGACATCTGCAAAGTTATGTAAAGATAGCTTGTGGGAAGGAAGAGCATTATTTCTGTAGTAGGTGCCCGGTTTTCATTTTATACAGAACAAGGGAAGATGGAGCAGGCAGCAAAGAGCCTATATGGAAAGGAAACAGGTGGTAGGAAATGCAGCTGTGGTGGACAAACATAACACACAGACAATTTGAACACAAAAAGTGGGCACAATACTGGCAAGATGCAGACAAAAAGAGGAAGCAAAATTGGTTATGGGGAGGTTCCGACTACAAACATGGTATGTGGGGTAAAACATAAGTGAGGGGATCAGCAAGATGGGGGGCAGAGCAGGGTACAGGGGCACTGTTTGATTGGTCTACATAAGAGTCCACCTCCATGGCTGAGGTCATGGGAAGGCTATATTCAAGTGGCCTGATGATCAGGGCCAGTTAATTGTGCAACTCTATCAGCTGCACCAGGAGCTCAATATTCCCAATACAACAGTCTCACTGAAGGTGCACCTCAGATGTGACCAGCTGTGAGATGAGCAAGAGGACCTCAATGAGCCACTTTCAAGAGAAGTCTTTTCCCCCTGTCCTGAGAGGTGGCCACAGAGGCCAACAATTAGCTCTCAAGGTAGCTTCAGCTGGATGACCTTTTTCCATCTGATGAGAGGCAGGTCTAGTCACAGCTGTTAAACAAGTATGTGGTGCATCAGCTGACACTGACCCAAGTGTCTTCTGACACTCCACAACTTGCACCACAGATAAACCTGTAGAATGGCAAGAGAAAATCAGACATAGAATAAATAAAACACAGTACACATATGTTACAAACAGATTTGTAGCTTTGTAGTAAAGTATCAACTTAGTACATGTACCAGGCTGCCAGGACAGTCTCTCCTAAGATAGGCACCCCTGCTCTTTTCCCTTGAATGGAATAACAGAAGTAGGGACAATTCAGTGCATTGGGGCCTTGTTAATAAAAGACAAAGAATCACACAATAACCACAAAAAGTGAAATATACAGTTCTTATATAAAAGGCTGGTACACTCTCCTTCACCTCTGTTTACAGCTGATGAACCTGGTCAGGGTGGGCCTCAACAGGTTATTGTAGTGATGGATGCACTGCTGGTCAGAGTAGGTGTTACAGATGGTGTCACTCCACCACCTTGACAAGCTATAATAACTCAGAAGGTCATCTTGATGGTTCTTATACACCACATATAAAAATATCTTTTTTTCCTGGCTGCATCAGGCAGGAGCTCTGTAAAACCCAATAATTGCATAAGCCTGCCCACTCTACTGGTCTTCAAAAGAAGCAAAATGGTATTCCTGTGCACACAGCCACATGTTTAGACATCAATTAACTCATATTATTGAAAAGTAACTGTGTTCTAATTAAAATATCACTAGAGGCTTTGTAGGCTGCGAGTAAGACCACAGTATGCACGTGTGGTATTTGCCTAGGGATGAGCAGAGTTGAGCATGGTAATCCTGACTGGATTTGATAGCACAATGCACTATGGCAGTAATTCAGAGATGATCCAGCAAGGTTACCTCATTATTTTAACTGCTGCAGTACTAAGCCCATTTTACCAAGACAAAAACACAGTCTGCAGAAGACCACATTAACAGCAAGTGAGGGATAGGATTTCAGTGAATGAAGTACCTGGTAAAGAGCCTCTGTACTACAGTGAGTTTCCAAGGTGTATGACAACAACAGTGACACACAGGAAACTGGAGTAGATAAGGTAACACAGCAGAAGACATAATGTGTGAATGGTCAGTTGGAATGTCTCAACATGACAGACTATATCACAAGAGTTTAACAGGCAAATGTTCCAAAAAGGGCTGCACTGTGGCCTTTGTGCACAGATTGCAGGGCAAGTTACAGGAGAAGCAATACTCACCGTAAATGAGTCAAGGCATGGCTATATGCATAGAAGGAGACAGGTGCAGGATGTGCACCAGAGGAGTAGCTAGATATTCCGGCACCCATTGCCATCCTTGGATTTGGCACCATCACCTCCTTTAACAATGAGGGGCAAAAAAAAAAAAAAAAAAAAAACCTCTGTTACCCATTCTGGATCTAGTGCTCCTAAAATAAGGAGCAAGCCCATTTGTTTAAATTAAACTCAAAAAAGAGACTCTTTTTTAGTTTTAAACTCTAGCAAACTACATTTACTTGTTTACTACATTTGTAGCAAAGAGCTGCAGCAGTTTAGGCCACACAAGGACTAAACTGCTTCACTTCACATAAAAAAAAAATGATCATTTTTTCAAATGTAGCAAACTGCTTGCTGTAATGTAGTAAACAGCTACAAATGCCATGCAAGGTGCGATAAGCTCTTCAGTTCTGATAAATACAATATTGGCATTTGAATGTCAGTAATGCACTGCACTGAAGGCTAATCAGCATCTGCTGATTGTGTCCTCTAGTACTAAGCCCCATTCAATCCTCCACAGCTCACTGATGGACAAAACACTACTGGCCATCAGCACAGTACTGCAAGAAGATAGGTAGTAATAACATGCTCATTTCTGCAATCTGCATGGAAAAGTCACAGCTCAAAAGAAGATGGGTATGTGTCCACCAACTGACAGGAATATGGTGCTGTTGAGGCACAGGGGTTGGCCAAGGAGAAACAATAATAAACACACTGGCAGGCATATTTAACCCACAAGAGTTCATGCCTTGTCATGGGTCCAAGAGACCTCAATGAATGGAAAAGTTTACTTTCTTGAAAATGTTGGTATTACTGCAGGCCCTACACACACACATGGCATGCACATCATGAACAAATGTAAAACCAGCAAGACTTTCCAAGACTAGGAATGGCAAGGAGTGATGCAGGACAACAGTCCTGTGGATGGCCAAAAAAGGAAACAAGTACAGCGAGTTTTATGGCCAACTATATGATATGCTACATGCCAAAATCAAGGCAAATGATGTTGCTAGTGACTGATCCCGCAGGAGGTGAACCACCAAAACAGATGTAGTTCATAGAGGTGGAAGAGCTCCTGGTATATTTTCCCCAGGAAGGTGAATGAGCCCGTATATCTGGTGGTGGCCTGAATGTGGTAGCAGGGTTGGTGGTAACTGCCCAAGTATCTGTAGGGCATGCACAGGGTATGTAATAGCAGGTACACTTCAAGCTGTGTATCAACCTGCACATAAGGGATTATTCAGTAGAATATCAATGTATCTCGGTTTTCCAGTACACTAGGGCTGCAAATGTGACTCCCTACACCACAAAGTATGCATGTACCCATATTCTGGTCACATATCTGGCACATATCAGTATATGTCCCATGGGGTGCATAAATATGGTATTCATTTTAACACTGTTAAAGGTATGCTACATAACTTTGTGGGCTCCACTGTTGGGGGGGGGTCAGCAAAACAGGGTGGAACATGTCAGATATCCAGCATACCACTTATGGCTGATGATGGTAATGTCCATATGGCAAAATCAGATGACACAGCAACACTGTAAGCAAATGCAACACAGGAGGGCATGCACATATCCACCACATATGGCACTATGGAGAAGGAGGTGCCTGAACATTCACCATTAAATGTTTACTGCTGGCCATCCAGTCAGTGTGAGCACCACACAATCCACACAGGAGTCAGCAGTCAGTTAGTTAGTTCTGAAGAAGTCCCAGAGTGTTATACAAGGAATGAAAGTTCTAAACTTTTTGAAGGAACAAACACTTTATAACGTGAAGTACTGTGTGGAGCTTATGGTGTTGTTTATGCCAATTGGGTGCCATTTTCTTGGATTATTGGTCTTTATTAGTGCTCTCTACAAACGGTGCTTTGTTTATCTATGTGACAACATGTAGCAACTGCATGGACTGCAGGATGACCTGCAGTACATGCAGAGTGACATGGCATACAGGGCATGGAGAAGCCATAAATGTTCAGGTCACTGATAGCCCACATGGTATCCATTTACTGCATGCATTTAGCATGTGGCAAATTTCCTGTACTATGCTTCTGTAAGGATATGTCAGTGCAAGGGTCTGGATGTGAGAGGGACTGTCACAGTCTGGGATTACACTCCTGGCACACAGTGTTCTGGAGACTAATCACTGTGACCCCCACCCTTCAGCCAGACATGGCAGCCACAGCAAATGGGTTTGAACAATCTAATGGTCCTTGCTAATGATGCTCATCCATATGCTGAACACAGTACCATAACGGTAGATGCTTGAGTGATCACTGCTGCAGTAGCCACTCCCTCCCTCCACTGCCCCTGTTTTTTGGTATGGTATTATGCCAAGTGTGGATATTTATTTTTTTTGCTGTTCCTAGCATTTTCATTTCACAGTTCAGATTCATGGGTCTCTCACTGGATGCTTTGCCAGACTGGCTGATTTGGTTCCCACAGTTCTGCACCATGTCTCTCCCTTATTGGCCATCAGAATGCCATACATACCCTTGGCTATCACTGGTATCATGGATGCTGTCCATCTATTTGTTCCCAATAGGGAAGCCACATTAAAATTTCCATCCATCTTATCAAAGTGCTACATTATCATTCATGCAGAAGCATCCATTCTTGAAGATGCACAGTCGCACAGTATACTTGGCCAACATTCAAAATTATGTATTCGCAATGTGTGAGCTCCAGTCCACCACTACAGGATGCAATCCCTTACCTCCCCTATCAGCTACCCACCTGAATGGCTGGCCTATCCACGTCTTATGACTCTTACCCTTATGACAGCATTGCTGTTAGTTGCTGCTGTACAGTCTCCTCTATACAAATGATGATAACTGTGCCCTGCTGAACCATCTGGCTAATGTCTGATGTACTGTACAGCACAATCAGTTAACATACTATATTGCATAGCCTGGGTATATTAATACATGCATCAGTTTAATTGATATCATGTTTATCAAGACTCATAGTCGTGCATGACATGTCACCTTCCTGCAAATAGTGCAGTGAGCTCTTCTCTTGCCACTGCAACTGGTTACTCACCTCACCCTCTGTTGCAGTAGGTCTCTCAGACAATACTGAGATATTTCCAAGTTCTGCCATATTATTTAACATACTGATAATTATTAATAACTGACTGTAGGGCCTCACTTGTCTACTGCAATGTGTGACTGGATGTATTCAAGCAGAGAAGGTGTCCCTTCAGGTGTTCAGACATATATTTGCCAATACACACAAAATGTGTGTTGCTGTATGCCATCTCAGCCATCTTCTGGGGGCAGGGGGGTTAAGTGGGAAACATCATCCATGGTTGTAAGGCATATCGAGTATCACTTGCAACTCATCAAAGGACACAAAGACAAATTACCTGATTTCTACTTAAATGAGAAATACATATCCTGGTGTATATATCAGGTGATGTGCGAGTCTACCAAGTAGATGTTTATATAAAATGATTGCAGTGTTTGCATGTGTGTTACGTGTGGGAATTGGGAACAGCCAGGTTGCCACACAAACACACTGTATAAAATATATGGTACACTGCACATCACCTAACAGAGGATGAAATGGAAGTCTTTTATTCTGATGTACCAGACACCATCTGGACGATCTGGGCACTTGATGGCAATGTAAGTGCAGTCTATGTTCCCCATGACCTCAGAGAAGTGGCAATATGGCAAAATGCCCACAAAGCATTTGCTGTCTCCCTGATGTGTGCAAAACACATGCTGCAGTATTATGTCATAGAATTGCAAGATCAAAGAGGATGATGCCTACAAAATTTCTAACATGTCTCTTTTTATATGCTGAAATGCCCCCATAGCAAGGATGGCTAATACTACATAAACATTCCTCTGCACCATAATAGGCAGTCCTTGCATTCCCCCTTGATTCCATGTATGGGAGATGCATGCCTACAAACTCCCATATGGTGTCTCAGTTCACATGGTAGCTGTTGACTATGTCCTGGTTTTTCGGAGGATGGTATATTAGCTACTGGTGGTTTGTGAGATAAACTGTAATAGTGAACAACACTAAGTACTGGCTCCACAACTGGCTACTTATACTTGCTGTTCAGCTAAGGCTGCAGTTGCTCCTATCATAACAGCACAAGTGATGTTCCTGTAAACTGAGAAACCCTGTTATTGAGAATAGCTGAGCACTGCAGCTCTAAACTCTGGATTTGTACATCTCTGAATCACTCCTCCATGTCTTATACCATAACCACACATTGAGATGCACATTAGCATGATGGCAATCATTTGCATGGAGTCATACGGTTATTTGCATAAATGTTTCCCATAGCATGATTGCGCTACAACTGTGAATAATTCGCCTCTTTACACAGTGATGTTCACTGTACTACTTTGTGTAATGCAATGCACTAAATGTTTCTTAATACCATATTATCCGAAGAAAAAACAAAATCTCTATCCGCATGCTATGAATAAAAGCACTTTCCATGCAAGTAACTTATTTAACTGATACACTTACAGCCCATTCAGAACTCCAATCTTAATAAATCTAAACAAAGTTAGTCAGGTTGGACAAATGGAAATATAAGACTAAAAACATTTACTAAAGGTGTAGCCCTAAATTTGTTCAAATGTAGTCTATGTTGTGAGTAGTTGTACATCACAGTTGTGTAAGTAAATTTACCATTAAAGCAGATATTTGAATGATCACTGCTGCAGTAGCCTTAGCTACATGGGTTATCTTCTACCAAGGATATAACAGCCTGCCAGCTTCTAAAGCTTCATGTTATCTTCCATGCACCCAAACCTTCAGTCAGCTTGAGCTGAGCTGACTAAATACAGGTTTGGGTGACAAGTTCTTCAGAGTTTTCACACCAACAGAGACAGGGAAGCTGACCCTTGAAAGGTCAATGCTAGGAACAACAGAAATAAATATCCACACCTTGGCATAAATAATATACCAAAAAATGGGGGAGATGGTGGGAGGGAGTGGTTACTGCAGCAGTGATCATTCAAGCATTTACTCTTATGGTACATTTATGTATACAATTGTACTGTGTTCATCATACTGATTGCTGCTGCAGTAGCCTTAACTATATGGGATGATTACCCTAGCTTACTTCGTTTTCAAGGTGGAAGGATAAGAGTCCAGAAGCCCCTGGAGAATTTTCCTAGAAAAGTTTGATCTGGACCCTAGAAAAGGCATCAAATAGCTTGTAATGCCTTGTAAACATATGTACAGAGGACCAAGCTGCTGCTTCTAGAATCCAGCCCTTTCCAAAAGGCTATAGATGAAGCTAAGCCCTTGCTAGAGTGGTCCTTAACCATGCCTTAAATAGCTTTGCTGTGGTGAGTATAACAAAATGAAATAGCCTTAGTTAGACACCAAGTGGAAATAGTCTGTTTTGACACATTGTCTCTTCTTAAATTCACAAGAATTGAACAATTGATCAGAAGATCTGAAATATCTATTTCTGTCATGAAGTACCAAAGTTGATTTCTACAGTGGAAGAAACAATCATATAAAGCAAACAAGATGAAAATAGCAGACAAACATTCTTTGTGCTTTCACAATTAAAATAAACTTTTAACATACAAACCTGACAATTCAAAATTCTGAAAATCAGAGTTGCAGAAAGATATTCTTTTTTCTCACACTTTTCAATTTTTTTTTAATCAAAGTGAACTATATTGTCATTAAGACTTCACACAACAGTATAAACTGAAGAAAATTTCATTTCTCTGGACTCAATATGCAAAATATCACAAGAAGCATTACAACAGACATCACTACATCACAGCAAACTACTACAGACATAACATGCAAAACATTTCACCAATCTAAAATAAGTACATTATTGCACAGAATTCCAAGTTATCAGTACTGCACAAGAAGGCTAGTTTCGCATCAGTTTATTGTACCAAAATGAGTTGAGACTAGCATTTTAGCTATTGCACAAAAAATATGAGTTTGCATCAATGTAGGTATCTGCTACACGTGTTTGCCATCATCATGTGTGTTATTAGTAGAGCTGAGTAGTCTGATGGCCTGTGTAAATAAGCTCTTACTGAATCTGGCATTTTTGCACTGCATACTGCAATAGCACTTGCCAGATGATAGGAAGAAAACAGTCCATGGGCACAGTGAGTGAAGTCCCTGACTATTTTAGTGGCTCTGCTGAGACATTAAAACAAATATAGGTCCTGAATAGATGGAATAACTTTCTAACACTTTTACTGAATTATCACTTGTGACACAGGCAAACATACATTTATATAAAAGTAATCAAACCATATTAAAACTTTACATTTACAAACATACATTACATATATTGTTATACATCATATAATCAAAGTAACACTGCATAAACTGTTCATTTCCTGCCTTCTCTTAAACCTCATTCCTCCTCCAAAACATTTTTCTGCATGTATTCTCACGATTTCCATTTTTTTTCTATGCAATTTAGTCTTACCCTTTTCTGAAGATCTCACTTCCTGCTCTTTTATCTCTGTTACAATATTCATTACTTCAAGTATAGTTGGTTTAAATTTTGATTTCCATTTTCTAGTAATTACTTTTTTGGCAGCAAACAGAATCAAACTTAACAAGGCCTTGCTATTTCTAGGCAGTTTGGATCCTGTATCCTAGCTCAAAAAAACTCATTTCCTTAGTTACACACTCATTTGTTCACCCAGTATTCCAGACACAGTACTATGTAGGAAAACTTTAAAGTCTGCCAACTCATTATACTCAGAGAACATATGCTCTCAGGTACCTCTTTCTTTTCCATTGCACCTCCAACATTTGCCATCTACCTGAGGAAAAATTTTTTGGAGTTTGGTTGAGGTATAAAAGTATTTCTGCAAACACTTCCAGGCAAAAATCCTAAATCTTCTACATTTTGTTGCATATTTGAGAGTCATCCGTATGTCTTCCCATTGCTTCTTTGTGAATTGCATATCTAATCTTTATTTCCAATTTTTTTCTGACCTCTTCGAATTGACTCCTATAATTATCATGCAATATTTTATATGCTCTTCCAATTATCCTTTTTTTTTGACAGCAGCTGCTATTCTAGATGCAGTTAAAAACTCAACCAGTGCAGGTCTTTCATTTAGGATTCCCCTGTCCCTTTCTCTTTGCCTACATTTTGATATTAGTCCCTGACACGGAAGGCCATCGCTAGCCTGCAATCCAAATGACTTCATGGGCTCTTCCCATTCTACTGCCTTTCTTTCTCTAATTTGTTCCCAATACCTTGGTTACTTTGTTAGGTTCCTCCATTAAATTACAAATAACCCAAGCAGAAAGCTACAATTCTAACTGTGTAGCTCTAAAATATCCATTCAAATCAGGTAATCCTAAACCTCCTTGCTCTATTGGAAGGATCAACTTATCCCACTAGACTATTGCCCTCTTGTTCTCCCAAATAAAATCATTCAGCTCTTTAATAATTATCCAAAACTTATTCTGTGGTTGAAAAACACATGCCTGACTTGTGTATAAAACTAAAGGAACTACAAATATTTTTTACTGCTTGTATCTTGCTATCCATATCCCTAGGCAAGAACTTCCAGTTCCTCAGTTTTCTATTATCTTTTTTCTCATCCCACATATTCTTAGCTACCATAAAATAATCCTTTTTATTCCATACTCCTAAATACTTCATTTTATCATGTCTCCACAAATATGGGTATTGCTTAACCAATTCATATGTAAGCACATAACTTATAGCTATAGCCTTTTGTTTTATCTTCATAAGTTTTATACCCCCCCCCAAAAAACAGAACTGTCTCAGAATGTTCCACAACACTGAGATGTCCTTTTCTTGTTCCATCATGTACAAAATAATATCATCTGCAAATAAAGCCAACTTTTCTTGACCACCACACTAATTATATATCCTTGAATGGTTCTAAATATAATGCAAATAACAAAGAGTAAAGAGGACATCCTTGACTGGCTCCTCTGTTCAAACACAACTTTTCAGACAGGAACCCTTCTACTTTCATTTATGACTCCGATTCATCATATATCCTTCTAGTTAAACTTATAATTGTATCAGGAAATGTAAATGCTTCCATTTCATAGGTTCATACTAAGCTATCTGCCCTAGGGCATTTATAAGCCTAGCCAGAGTGTGTTTGGCTTTCGCCACCCATTTTAAATTAATTTTGCTATGCCCTTTTTCGAGGTTAGTATACTGTGCCTCTGTCAAACAGTGACACAGAAGTGATACCCGGGGTAAACCTACGATCCCCCATCCACTCATCAAGATTCCTCTTGAAGAGAGTCAATGAGGGACTCTGCCTAACCTGGACTGGGATTTTATTCCAGAGTGAAGGGAGCCTCTGGGTTATGAATCTGTCCCTCCAGCATGTCCTATTTATTTCAGTGCTGAGGTTCAAGTCTCTCGAGCACGTAGCTCGATGGGATTTGGATTTTCTGAGGTGCAGCATGTCCATTAATTCTGGGTTGGACATGGCTTTATACGTCAGGCACAGATCGCCTCTGAGCAGGTGGTATGCCACTGAGTAGAGCTGGAGTTTCTTTAACTGGGCAGCATATGGCATCTGTTTGAGCCCTTTGATCCTCTTGGTGAGGTACTTTTGGGGTCTTTCCATTTGCTGCAGGTGTCTGGTAAGGTACATCCCAAAAGGGCATTGTACTCAATTATCGGCCTGATGAGGGATGAGTAAAGAGCCACGATGACCTCCCCTGATCTAGATGTGAATCCCTTCATGATTAGGTGGGCTATATAAAATGTTTTTCTAACCACTTTGGCCACGTGGTTGTCAAATGAGAGATTGCTATCAACTTGGGTCCCCAGGTCCCTAATTACTTCTTCCATACTTAATGGATTACCACCTATGTGGTAATTTTTGGGCACTTTGTTTTTTCCAAAGGGGATGACTATACACTTTTTGGCGTTTAGCTTGAAGCCATGGCTCTGGCACCAGATGTCTGTTTCTATGAGGCCCTTTTGGAGGATGCTTGTATCGGCTGGAGAGTCGATTATAGTGCCCAGTTTGCAGTCATCTGCGAACTTGGTCAGCCACAGTCCTTCCGTGTGGGCCTGCACCTCCGAGAAATATATACCGAACAGGAGAGGTCCCAGGACTGAGCCTTGTGGGACGCCACTTGTAACTGGTTTGGAGTCTGACATGGCTCCAGCAATTCCAACCATGTGGGTTCTGTCCTTGAGCCAGTTTGCAACCCATCTAGTGACACAGGGGTTTATATTTAAGCTGGTGAGCTTATCTATAATGCCAGTGGGTATTGTATCGAAGGCTTTTGCGAGGTCCAGGTAGGCTGTGTGGACCACCTTCCCCTCGTCAATGGCCTTGGTGACCATTTCAAAGAAATCGACCAGGTTTAAGAGGCAGGATCTGCCCTTAACAATGCCAAACTGGGTAGGATCCAGCGTCTGTAGGTCCCCAGTATCTTTTTTATGAGGTCCATAATGATCCTTTCCATAGCTTTGCAGACCAAGCTAGTCAGGCTTATGGCGTGATAGTTTCCAGGATCCGTTGAGGCACCACCTTTGTGGAGAGGGACCACTGTTGCTGTATGCCACTCTTTGGGTACATATCCTGTGGTAAGGCTAAGATTGAACAGTAGTTTTATGTTTGGGTTTCCTTACTCATAAAATTCCAGCTTACTCTGTTGAATATTTTCTCTGCATCAAGACCTACCGATGAGAGGTATTTTCCTACATTCCGCTTCCCTCTGGATAGTACAGTTGTGCAAGTTCAAATTACCATAATAGTACATGTTCAAATGATAACTGATGTAGTAGCCTTAGTTATATGGGTTCTATTCTGCCAAGGATATAACAGCCAGACAACTTCCAAAGCTAAAGGGCACCTTCCATGTACCCAAACTGTTAAGCAGCTTGAGCTGACTGACTGAAAGCCAAGTATGGGTGCAAAGCCTTTCAGAGCTTTCCTGCCAGCAGAGAAAGGGAGCAAGGCTGAGCCCTGAAAGGATAAGGCTAGGAATAACAAAAAATAAATGACCACACCCTGGCATAAAAAACATACCAAAAAAGACAATAAGGGTGGATGGAGGGAGCAGCTACTGAAGCAGCGAGTATTTGAACATCAACTTTTATAGTAAGTTCAATTTGAACATCTACTTTTATAGTAAGTTCAACTTAAGTGTACCATGTTCTTCATACTGATTGCTGCTACAGTAGCCTTAACTAAATGGGTAGACTACCACAGCTAACTATATTTAGGAGGTGGAAGTAGAAGCATCCAGAAGCCCCTGGAGAATGGTCTTAGCAAAGCAAGCTCTAAATCTAGAGAAGGAATCAAGCTGATAGTACTTTGTGGAAGTATGTAAAGAGGACCAAGTAGCAACATCAAGAATACATCTAGAATTCAACCCTTTCCAAAAAGTCATAGAAGAAGCCAACGTCCACGTAGAGTGGACCTTGACCCTGCCTAGAACAGATCCGTCATGGTGAGTATAACAAAAGGTAATAGCCTTAGGCAATCATTTGAAAATGGTCTGTTTTGACACAGGTTGCCCCCTTTTCTTGCCTTCACAAGAAAGTACAGTTGTGTACACTTACCCTAAATGTAGATGTTCAAGTGTATTCACTGTTGCAGTCATTAGATTTGGGTAATCCTGCAGGCAGGTTGCCCTCAGTCGGCCTGAATTCAAAAGTCTTGGGTCCTGCATCGGCTGCTGTCGCCCCTTCCCTGACGTCAGGTTGTCAGGGGTAAAAAAGATGCGGCTGACGCCATTTTCTTTAGTTTTTCTTGCCCCAGATGTCAGGTGCCCCCTAAAAGTGTAGCCCAAAATGTATTTTTATACATTATATATATATATATATATATATATATATATATATATATATATATATAATACATGCACCAATATAAACTTTACCTTCATCTACAAGCAAAGACACCACATAGGTTGTATAAATCAAAGAAGGAAAGATAGGTTCCATCAGAAGAAAGGGGGATGGCGGGTGGGTAACCTGGACTGCAACAGTGAATACACTCGAACATCTACATTTATGGTAAGTGTACACAACTGTACTATGTTCTTCATGTTTCACTGTTGCAGTCATTACATTTGGGTAGAGTCCCAAAGCTATGGATGGGGGGGCTGGAGCTAAACAGCATTAGGAGTGGCTATGAGGCCCTGCAGAACTGCAGTGGCAAAGCCTGCCCTGGATTTAGAGTAGAGTGGCAGATGATAGTGCTTTGTAAAGGTGTGCACTGAACTCTAAGTAGCAGTCTCTAAAATGTCCTTGGTTGGTACTCCCCTGAGAAAGGCTGCTGAAGTGGCTGCAGCTCTGGTTGAATGTGGCCTAATGCCCTTAGGCACTGGCTTGCCATGGTGTAAGTAGTAGAAACGAATGCAGTGACCTATCCACTTTGAAATAGTCTGCTTTGAGATAGCCTTTCCTTGTGATCCTGCAGCATATACCACTAGTAATTGCTCTGTCTTTCGGAAAACTTTGGTTCTGTCCAAGTAGAATGCAAGCTGTCTGTGTACGTCCAAAGAATGCAGAATTCTCTCCCCCTTGTTCTGTGGATTTGGATAAAAGGTTGACAGATGAATGGTTTGGTTAACAGCCACACTGGACACCACCTTAGGCATAAATGTTGTGTTTGCCCTCAGAGAGACCCTGTCTGGATAAAAAATGATAAAAGGTTCCACAGCCATGAGTGCCTGAAGCTCTGAAACTCGTCTCGCAGAAGTTATTGCTAGGAGCAGAGCTGTTTTTAAGACAAAAACTTTATATCAGCCGTTGCTGCTGGCTCAAAAGGTGGCAGGGTGAGTTTTTCCAAGACATAGTTCAAGGTCCCATGCAGGCATTGGTGATCTTCTTGGAGGCCTTAAATTTTTGGCTCCTCTGAGGTACTGTTTTAGTAAGGGATGAGAAAAAAATGGTGGCTCTGTATTGTAATGAGCCGAAATGGCAGAGGCATGAATTTTAATAGATGAAAAGGATAGACCTTTGTCCAGCATCTCAGTTAAGTATTGCAAAATCTGAGGAATATCTGGCACAGCTGTATCAGTTCCTTATGCCTGGTTCCAAGCATAAAATCTCTTCCATTTTCCAGCATAAGATTTTCTAGTACTAGCCCTTCTGGCCTTCAAAATGACATCCATCACAGCTTTACTGAGAGGTGTGTTTTGTATGACTACATTATCTGCTATGCTACCAGGTTTAAAGTCCTGAGTTGGCTGTGCAGGATCTGATTGTTTTGCTGGGACAGTAGATGAGGTATCTGAGGTAAGGTCCAAGCTGGGCATTGAGACAAGCTCCTTAGTATTGGATACCAGTACTGGTGGGGCCAGTCTGGGGCAATTAGTATAATCCTTGGCTTCTCCTGTCTGAGTTTTAGGAGTACCTTGGGGAGGAGAGGCAGAGGGGGAAATGCATATACTGACAGGGTTTTCCAGCTGAAAGATAGGGCATCCACTTTCCATGCTTGTCTGTGATAAGTCCTTGTGCAGAATCTTTTTAGTTGGTAGTTGTGAAGGGAGACAAATAGATCTATGTCCGGGCATCCCCATTTCCATTTTATCATGCTGAAGACTTGTGGATCCAGGTGCCACTCGTGGGGATCCATGAGGTTTCTGCTTAGGTCGCCTGCCAGAGCATTTTTCCTTCCTGGCAGGAATTGTGCCTGCAGGTGTACTTGGTAAGTCAATGCTGTGTCCCACAAAGTCATGGCTAGTCTGCAAAGAGGGTAAGAATGAGTGCCCCCCCTGCTTGTTTATATACGACATTACCATGGTGTTGTCTGTCTTTATCAGTAGTTATCCTGGATGAAGTAGGTCCTTGAAGGCTGTCGGGGCATTTTGAACTGCTAGCATCTCTTTTTGATTGATATGTAGATGCATTTGGTTTGAGGTCCATGTGCCCTGAATGTATCTTCCTGCCATGTGGGCCCCCCAGGCATAATCTGATGCATCCGTTGTTAGTGTTTGCCTGGCTGGGGGTAATGTGAATGGCTGTCCCTCTTTTTGGTGACATGCCTCTGCCCACCATCGAAACTCCTGTTGCAGGCAGGAAATGAGAGTAATCATAGTTTCCAGGCTGTGGCAATGTTGAGTCCAAACACTTTTTAGGTACCATTGAAGTTTCCTCATATGCAGTCTTGCATATGGAATTAGTAGTATGCAGGATGCCATGAAGCCCAAAGCCTGCAGAATTTTTCTTGCAGATAACTGGGCCTTTGTTGCCAGCATTTTGAAATGGGTAGTCAGTTGCCTTTGTTTATCTGGCGTGAGATAAGCCATCTGGGCAGTTGTATTTAAGATTGCACCCAGGAATATTATCTCTTGTGAGGGCACTAACTTTGATTTCTTTTCATTGACTGTGTACCCTAGACATGTTAGAAGCTTTTTCACAAACGCCGGATGCTGTAGAAGAATGTCCTTGTTCTCTGCTTGAATTAGACAGTCGTCCAAGTAAGGATATATTTGTATGCCTCTTTGTCTGCAGAATGCAATTACTGGTGCCAGGCACTTTGTAAAGACCCTGGGCGCAGTAGATAAGCCAAAGGGCAGTGCAGAGAATTGGTAATGCATTGAGCCAGCCTTGAATCTGAGCTATCTTCTGCATATTTGTCTAATTGGGAAATATAGGTATGCCTCATTTAGGTCTAAAGTCACGAGCCAAGCGTTCTTGCCCAGCATGGGCAGAAGCTACTGCAAAGTCAACATCTTGAATTTTGGAATATCCAGGAATGTGTTCAAAATAGATAGGTCCAGTATTGGCCTCCAGGCCTTGTCCTTTCTGGGTACCAAGAACAGTCTTGAGTAAAATCCTTGTCCCTCGTCTTGCACTGGTATTAGTTGAATGGCCCCCATGTCCATGAGAGATGAGACTTGTTATTGTGCCTCTGCCCATTGATTCTTTGGTAGATCTGGCCAGCCGTTTGCTTTTGGCAGGGTATGGGAAATGGAACTTGTAGCCTTGTGACATGATATTTAAGACCGATTTGTCCTGGGTTGTAATGTGCCAATTTTGAGAAGAGAGTGCTAGTTTTCCCCCTAAGGGGGCTGCCAGGAGATAAGTGCTTGGTGCAGGCAGGGGGAAGTCAGTGGGACTGTTTCCTGAATGGTTGTGATTTGTCTTCTCCAACTCTGGAGGTAGAAGTCCCCCATTGTTTTGAGTGGAATGAACCTTGCGCCTGGGATCTGCTTCTAGGGCATCTGGGTCTGCCCCTTTGAGGTCTGTCTGACACAGGAAAGGACCAATTCTTTGTTGGCCAGTGTCTACTAAATCTAGGTGGCTGTACTTGTAAGAAATCTTTGACTGTTTGCATAGATTTTGCTTTGTCCTCCATTTTAACACCTCTTCTGCCTTAACACCAAAGTATCATGCTGTAAAGGTGCACCTAATAATTTAACTTTAACATGATTACGCAGATTTTGTTCCTTTAACCAAGCATGCCTCCTAATTACAGAACCTGTAACTGCGGCCCTGCAGGAGACCTCTAAAGAGTCAAAATCACACTGCAAAGTATGCTTTCCAACTTGCTCAGCTGCATGCAATAAATCCTGCATTTCCTTGTTTTCTGCACATTCAGAGTTTAACAACATTTTCTGTTTAAGCAATGCCATGACATGTTGCTGATATTTGAGCATATGAAACTGACAGTTTAAGGCCCTTATAGCCAAGGTAGCAGATGTGTAAACCTTTTTTCCCCCATCTATCCAGAGCCCTAGAATCCCTGTCAGAGGGGGTAGGGTTTTTTGCAGCGGAAGCCTTAACTCCTTTGGGACCCTGAGAAATAGTTTCTGGGTCTGCAGCAGGGTTTTTAAAAAGGAATTTATGTGACTCAGGAACCTTGTAATATATGTCAGGCTTAACAGGAGCTGGAGGTAAGGAGTCAGGGGTAAGTATAGACTCCGAAAACACATCATCTACAATGTGTAACACAGGTGGGATGGCTAGTGGCTTGTGTTGAGGTAGTAACAGGAAATCCCTGAGCCTCTTTTTAGATTCTGAAAAATCTTGGCTCTCCCAATGGAAATGCTCCCTCATGGTATGTAAGGTTTCCCCAAAAGTATAGTCCTCTGGAGAAGAAGCTGAAGGTATAGATTCTTCAGCATCAGAATCCTCACGGGGGGAAAAGAATATTCCTGATCAGAAGAGGAATCATAAGAAATGGAAACCTGATCTGAAGATTCATAGTCAGTCTCTTGCCTAGGCCTCTTATCAGGAGGGGGATGGGAACCCCTGATCAAGGTAATCAAGTCTTCGGCCATTTTGAGCATATGCTTTTTGGACATGGAGGCCTGTCCACGTGGCTCTTGAGTTTGCTTCTTTGCCTTTGAAGTCTGTTTAATGTATAGATGTTTAGGTCTGAATACACCCTCCGAAGCCGGTGCCTGCACAGTGGCTCCGGACCCATCTGAAGGAATAATGTCCGAGGCTCCAATACCTTGAGTTTCCAGTGGCATAGCCAACTCCACGTGGGAGTCGGTAGCGGCCTGCGACTAAGTAACGGGCGTCAGGGGCTGCGAAAGCACCTCATTGAGAACTGGCGAACGGCTTAGGAGAAGCTTCGTCGTCTGTTTTGAGCCTCGGTTGTCAATCTTTTTCTTTGTGTTTTTTGTGAACTCCGGTAGCCAGATGGCTTTCCGACATTTCTGGATAATTAAACCTGCGTCCAAAGTAGTTTAATGCAAAATCATACCGACGCTTAATAGTGCGTTGGTTAAATCTAGCACAAAACCGACAACCTGGAACATTATGGTCAGGGCCTAGGCAAGAAATTCAGTAAGAATGAAAGTCCTTATGAGGTATTTGCTTCCCACACGAAATACAATTATTAACTTTTTCTGACATCGGACTGGAGCAAGAAAAAAGTTTCCCCAATGGGGTACTTAGCTTTATAGAAGACTTTGGATCTGAAATTCGAACTCGAAACTCTCAGGAGTCGTCTGACCGGCACTTGTGAACTCCTTCTGCTTCCGGCACCGCGCGGCAAGAAAGACTAAAGAAAATGGCGTCAGCCACATCTTTTATATCCCTGACGACCTGACGCCAGGGAAGGGGAAACAGCAGCTGATGCAGGACCCAAGACTTTGGAATTCAGGCCGAATGAGGGCAACCTGCCAGCAGGATTACCCAAAATGTAATGACTGCAACAGTGAAACACGAACATATGAACAATTGATCTGAAGATCTAAAAGATTTAGTTCTGTCAAGACAGTACCTGACTTGTCTGTGAACATCCAAGGTATGTAGTATCATTTCTCCCTCATTTTTGGGTTCAGGAAAGAAAAGAGGGAGATAGATAATTTGGCTTAAAGTTAACTCATATACCACTTTAGGCATAAAAGAAAGATTCATTCTCAAACAAACCCGGTCTTTGTGAAAAATATGTTGGCTCACCGTAACAGCTTACAACTCAAAAACCCTTCTTGCAGAGGTCAGAGCAATCAGTACAACTGTTTCCCATGTTAAAAGCTTTAAGTCAGTCAGATTAGCTGGTTCAAATGCTGCAAGTGTTAGTTTCTCTAATACAAAATTAAGATCACAAGGAGAGGCCACCAGTTTACTTGAAGACCTCTTGTTCACAACCCACTTCAAGAACATTTTGACATGCCTACTGCTTGAGAAAGATCCATGGGAAGACATGCTGAAATGAGTGATAAATGAACCTTGACAGAGGAATAGGAAAGGCCATGGGATACCAACTCACAGACATATTGTAAAATCAGAGAACAAGCAGCCCTGCATGGATGCTGGTTATGTTGTTGGCAACAACTAGAAAACCATTTCCATTTGCTAATATATGATTTTCTAGTAGCAGGCTTTCTTGCCTTTATTAGTACCTGCTGCACATCCTCAGAAAACAGGTACCTAAAAGGAATTAAGATCCTGTCATCCAGGCAGTCAAATTGAAGATGACTGATGATGGGGTGTATCAAACACCCCTGTTCTTGTGTATATAGATCCATTCTGTAAGGAAGCTTGCAGTAATTGTTCATGGCCATTTCTAAAAGAAGGGATAACCATGGCTGCCAGGGCCAGGAGGGAGTCACCATAGCAATGTGAACTCTGGATATTAGTGGAAATGGTGGAAAGGCATACAGGAACATTTCTGTCCAAACAAAAAGAATATGTCTTCCAGGCCTTCTTAGATGCAAACCCAGAACAGAATTTTGCCAGTTGATTGTTCAGACAGGAGGCAAAGTCTACTTGAGGAACTCCATACAGATAGATCAAATCTTGAAAGACCTTCACATGTAGTTTCCACTCATAAGGTTCTGCCCTGGTCCTGCTCAGCTTGTCTGCCTCATAGTTTTGCTCTGATGGAATGTAGGATGCCTGTAAAGTGAGATTGTGCTGTGAAGTTGTATCCCAAGCTGACACTGCTAGTCTGCAAAGGGAGTACAACCTGGTTTTCCCTTGCTTTCTGTGGTATTGCCTGTAACCACTTCAAAAGGTCATGGGGACCAAAGATGGTTCAGAGAATTGATTGCCTTGATCAGTGCAAGCATTTCCTTACATTTATGTGCTTGTGTCTGTCCTTGGTGTCCCACATCTCCTGAACTTTTAACCCTCCTGAAACTGCTCCACATGCATAGTCCGAAGCATCTGTCATGACTGACTGCTTTGGAGGAGGGAGAAGGGGAGACCTTGATTTAAGGATATCTGTTGTCTCCACCAAGTGATTTCTCTTCTGATAAACCCTAGTACTAGTATCTGTATAATAAAAAGTGTTGATGTTGTGACCATAATGATTTCAGATATCACTATATCTTTCTCATGTAGAGTCATGCCAAGGTATCATGAAAATCATATATGCCATGAGATCTAAAATCTCGAGGTATTCCCTTGCTGTGACTGAAGTCTGAGTGGAAAACCTTAGAAACAGGTCTAAATAATTTATTTTTTTCCTGTGGAAGAAACCTCTCTGAACTGAGGTGTCAAGCTGATATCCCAGGAACCCAATCCTGTGTGAGGGAGTCAAAAAAGCCTTCTGAATGTTCTCTTGAAATCCCAGCTTGTGCGACACATCTCTTACCCAAAAGAGAGATTCCTGTCATTTTGAAAATGCCTCTGCAAAGATAAGCAAGTCATCTAAATTCAGAAGAATGTGCATACCCTGTAGCCTGAAATGAGATATAACTGGAGCTAGACACTTTGTGAACACTCTTGGTGCAGTGGATAGTCCAAAGTGTAAGGCAAAGAACTGATAATATGATACAGACGCACAAAATCTTAAGAAACACCTGAAGTCTGGATGAATAGGAATGCATGATAAGCATCTTTTAAATCTAGTGTTACCATGAAACTTGAAATAGGAAAATGAGGCAACAGGTTGTGAAGTGACATCACTTTGAATCTGGGTAAAATCATAAACAGGTATAGGAAAGAAAGATCCAGAACTGGTCTCCAAGCATCTTCTTTCTTTGGGAGTAGGAACTTTCTTGAATAAAACCTCTTCCCTACCTGTGAAGGAAGAAGTGATTCTAGCACTCCTTGGGAGAGCATATCATGAAAAACAGGTGGAAACAAGAGTTTGATCTGAAGGATGAGGAATTACCCCACTGGAAAGGGGGAATTTCCTCCCACTGCCATCTGTAACCTTGATGAATGATTTTCAAAAACCCATCTGTCTGAAACAATCTGTTGCCAAAGAGAAAAACTGAGATCCAGACTTTTTGGAAGAGAAAGAGGGTCCGGGTGGGAGGGGGTTACAAGGTCTCTTGAATAATCATTCAGACTTGTAAGAGTGTCGGTTTTGGGAGATTTAAGACTTCTTTGTGGAACCTCCTTGCCCTTCTTCTCAAACATCTGATTACCTAAATTTTTTAAGACCGTTTATTCTGTTTTTTTTTTTTTTTTTTTGACAAAATTAGATGAAAAAGAAAATCCCTTAGACAATTTGGAAAAGGAGGGCTGAAAAATCTCGTAGATTCCCTGGAACAGCTAGCCCCTTTTTGTCACACTTTTTGATCACCTTTGCATCAGAGAGGCCAACACTAAATCTCTATCCAAGGGATAATTTAAAATCTAGTTTCTTGGATTATCTGGGAGGTTTTGAGAATGCAGCCAAGCAAACCTCCTTAAAACAGTAACCGTGGCCACAGCCCTGGAAGAAGTATCAACAGAATCATGCACACACACTGCAAACAATGAGTAACTACTTGTGCAACAGAAGAAACCTGAGATATTTAAAGCAGATTTTTCTTCACAAGAAGCAACTGTAAATACAGCATTCCTCATACTTTCACAATATGTTAGAATAAACTTTAACCTATGAGTCTTACAATTCAAAAATTCAAAGTTGCAGAAGTGTAAACCTTTTCCCATACCTATCAATAACTTTTCCATCCTTATTAGAAAGAGTAAGATTGTAATTAACTAAGTGCTTAGCAGCAGAGGAGCCAATTAGGCTATAGCTGCTGGGCCAGGTTTGGGAAGTGTATCTAAAAACAAAAGATTGAGGAACTTTTTTACATTCTATCTACCTACTTGAGGGCCAGCAGTCAGACTATAAGGAAAATTGCAAGCAGTGATAGACATCCTGTCAAGCTGATTAAACTGGGGGAATGGGTGAAGGTTCAAGAAATTTCTTCTGTAACAGCTAATAGTATTTTATGAGGGACTGAGAAACCTTAGTGTTCTCTCACTGAAAACACTGGAACATGTTAGCAATAGTCTCAGAGAAAGAGAAACCCTGACAGGGAGAATGAGAAAGTGAGTTCTTCACTGAGTCTCAATCAGAAATCTAAGGACTAAACCCCAAATCTGTCCTTGTATCTTCCTATTCCAATTCAGAATCTTGAATCTCTTCAGGAAAGGAGGCATAACTCTTTCTTTTACTGGAAACTACTCTACAAGAAGTATCAATAGCCTGAAGCAAACCCTTATCCACAGAAATTTGAGAAGTAGAGATAATTGGTTTTCTGAAAAAATAGGGCTGACCATGTTATTAATGGTAGCAGCTGCTTCCCCAGGAATTGGCACAGCATTCTGACATAACAGGGGAAACCTTCCCTGCTCCCTCTCTCAAGAATGACAGCAGTGGCTCTCCCTTGCCTACTGCAGGGGGCCCAAAAGCTGCAAAGCACATGGCTAACCCCCGATCCATAGTGGCTGAAGGTGCTAGACCAGAGGGATTCAGAGCAAAAGATGAGTCATCTGAGGTACAACAAATGTCAACAGCAGAGTCTCCCGCCTGTGACTGAGGCAAATTGCTAGCCTGCTGTGGTGGCAAAGGCTGTTTGCTTAACTTTTTCTTTTTGTGGCTGGAAGAAGGACCACTCATGGGACTGACAATCTCTGAAAATGGTGCCTCTATCCTGGGGAAAACAAGCAATAAATGCTAGTAAAACTACCAATCCATAAAACTTATTTTTTGACAGAAAAAACACACCAAAAAGCACTTTCGAACACAATGGTAATTCCACAATGGAAACTAAACACAATTTCTCCACAGAAAATATTTTATCAGTTAGTTGACACAACTTTTAAATAACACAAATGACTGCTCCATTTAAAAGTACATTACAGTCTCCAGACAATCCCTTAAAACGCAACATTCCCAGCTTTAACATAACTTTCTTGAGGAGGAAAGTAATAAAACATTAGTAAAAACAAGAAAATTAAAGTTTTCCCTAAAGGGAACTTATCTGCCCAGCTAAGGAAAGCACAAGCAGACCATTGATCCTCACAAACCTCAGAGGATTGTATTCTTTGGCAGCAGGAATGCACTGAAGGGCCTCAAACCCAAACTTGTCTTTTAGTCAGCTCATCTCAAGCTGCTTGACAGCTGTTTACTTAACTTTTTCTTTTTGTGGGTAAAAGAAGGAGCAACCATGGGTCAGGTAGTTTTTTCCATGGTTAAACCAAAAATGGTGCTGGTTTCCCAGGGAAAATAAGCAGCAAACAAATTTAAAGACTTTAAAAGTGACACCCCCCCCAAAAAAAAAAAAAAAAACCCTGTAAAAAGCACTTTAGCATTTTGCCAGCCCCAAAATGTAAAAAAAAAAAAATATATATATATATATATATATATATATATATATATATATATATATATATATATATATTCACAAAAAATGTATTTTGATTACGTTAAACAACTTTTAATCTGACAATAAGAAATAAGTCTCATGATAGTCCATTAAAACATACATCCTAGCTTAAACATAACTCTCCTAAACAGGAAATTACAATAAAAGAACCATTTCTATAAAGTGAAAGGTTACTCTCCAAAGGGAAATTATCTGCCCAGCAAAGGAATAGCAGAAGCAAAGCTTTTTGTGGCAGGAAAGCTCTGAAGGGCTTGGTATCCAAACCGGTCTCTTTACTTGGCTCAGCTTGAGCTGATGAAGCTTTGCAAGTTATCCAGCTGTTATACCCTTGGCATGGTGTAGCCTATTTAGCTAAGGCTACTGTAGCAGTGATCAATATGATGAACATCTCCTGTTTTATGAATGCCAATCCATTTTGTAAAACATTAAAAGCACTAATAGATTAATTTTCAAAATTTGGTTTTCTAGAAGGAGTTACAGACATGAATGGCATTTGATGAAATTAAAACACAAGGAAGGTTCAAAACTGTATTAAACATGAATCATTTATTTTCGCTCTAAATGAGAAAATTATGCAATGGGCCATACTCAAAAACTTAAGCTATCAGCAGTGTGTCTGTGATATGTGTGAATCAGTTTAATTCTGAAAGATGATATGTAGGTAATAAATATGTCTGCAAGCCTTCATTACCAGCTTATACGATACCAAAACATTCTCAGTGGAGTTGAAAAGTTTCAGCACTTAAGAAAATAGTAGAATCTATCATCAAACCCTGATTTGCTGTGATTCAACTAAATCTAAAGCAGATATGGACAAATACACCCAGATGGTGTGTGTGTGTGTGAATTCCACTGCAAAGGACTGTCACTGTTGAATCAGATTTACATTCCCTTCTTTAGTTCTGTAACTTAGAATGGTCTGTACTTTTTTCACTGCCACTGAGGGTGACTCAAGCATACTGGGACGTGGTTATTCACTAATGTGTGTATATGTTAACCAGTAAACAGCGGAGAATGTACTACACTGTTGAGGACCACTAGACAGCTGAAAGTGTGCCAGACTTTGATGATGGTCAAAATATATATGCAAGTATTCATCTGTGCATAAATGCACACCTGTACATGACAGACTCATTGGTAGCAGCCACAAAGTGCAGGCCATCCCAACTTAAATAGCAGGCCCCTAAGACGGGCATGCAAAGTTCTCAGCACTGACAATTCCAGTGCAGTGAAACTCATCCACACACCACATGTGGGCATTTCTCAGTCTAAGTATCTATATCTATTTCTCTCTATTATTCATATATGTATTATTTCAAGTATGTATGTTTATACATTCACACACTCAAGACACTAAAATATACCTAGGAAAACTCAAAGTGCATATGTCTATAACATTGTGGCTTCATGTAACTGGCTTTATTAACCTGTTAAGTAAACATTCACAGACAGCCATTTTTCATCTATTACTAGTTAAGTAACACTGCATTCCAGTGTGCATACCAAATTTGTTAAGTATGGACTAAGTTATAGATCAACATGGTTGTCCCCACACCTGGCTAAGGTTGCACCTAAATCTGCTAAGGTGCTAGCATGACTTTCCATCCCTCACTACAAGAAATCTCTCTCCACTTCAGTAGAGTTATGAGAGCATAAATGTGTGTGCATGTTTTACTGATACTACAGATATACACACTGTTACACTGCTCCCCATCTGTATAATATACTTCTTGTAATGCAGATTTATGTATATAAGAATTAGACAGCTACATAGTCCTATAAAATACTACTATACTGAATGAAAGACTAACTGATTACACTGCAAACCTATGGTAAATGTTACCATTACTTTAGAAAGAAAAGGAAGGGAACAGAAGAAATCTACGAAAATCAGAGAAAAGCTCTGAGGTCAGTACACAGGATTTAGTCGTGAACATTTCTAAATATAAACTTAATGATCATGAGTTATCTGTCCTTAGCAAAGGACTTAGTTTCATTCCATCTGTTTTTACTGATGTTACAGAGTTTATAGTGGATATAAAAATGTTCACTAGGAGTATAGCGTTAAAAATGTTGTATAATGATAAAAATGCAAATTTTGATAATGCCAGCAATATCAATATGTTTAGGAAACCTTCCACGTTTATTCCTGTACAACATCCACTGTTGGAATTATTTGAACGAGCTTGTGAATTTGATTTAATGGAATTTTACAACAATAATATAGGGAAACCTGATTTTTATAACATAACTGTTAAAGAGAAGGCAGCCATTTTAAGCCTACAAAGCAATAATAATATAGTTATTAGGCAAGCTGACAAGGGGGGAGCAATAGTTGTAATGGACAAGGATATGTATGATATGAAAGTGTCTTCTATGCTTGCAGAAATTGACACCTATATAAAATTAAATGCTGTTTCACTAAATAAGTTAATTAAAAATGTGCACGCACAGTTATATGATCTATTGCTTACTAATGTTATTGACATGAATTTGTATAGGTATTTTCTTGTTGAAAATCCATTAGTACCAATGTTCAGGGGTCTCCCTAAAATACACAAAGAACTGGATAACCCACCATTAAGACCTATCGTTTCAAGCAAAGGGTGGCTGACTGAGTCTCTCTCAATTTATTTAGATAAACAGTTTAAACCCGTAGTCAATAACACCAAACACATTCTAAGAGACACGCAACAATTTATTGAAGGCTTTGCAAGATGTAATGAGAAATATCGAATTACAAAGGATGACCTTTTTGTCACCTTAGATGTAAAATCTCTATTTACATCAATCCCAAATAGCACTGGGATTGAATTTTTGAGATTATTTCTCTTAAACCATGGTGTTAACAATAGCAAAATCATAATGTGGACGTCTTTATTAGAAATTGTGTTAGAAAATAATGTTATGGTTTATAACAACAATTACTATCTCCAACAAAAGGGTGTAGCGATGGGAACACCTTGCGCGAACTCATATGCCAACCTAGTGTTGGCATATTGGGAAGAAGCGTATGTAATGAACAATTTAATTTTCAATGAACATCTAATACACTATTGCCGTTTTGTTGATGATGTTTTTTTACTATGGAGAGGAACAGCAACCATGTTAAATGAATTTATACAATACATAAATGGTACTACTCATTTTCTAGAATTTGAGAGTGCATACTCTCTTGAGGAAATACAGTTCCTTGATGTATTGTTAACAAAGGGACCCAATGGTGTAAACACATGTATATATAGGAAGCCTTGTTGGAGGAATAATTTACTCCATAGAACTAGTATGCATCCTCGACATGTGCATAAAAATGTAGTAATGAATCAAACTCTAAGAGTTTCCAAGCTTACTACAGACGATACAGCATTCAATGAACAAAAGGCAATGATAGAGAATAATTTTATACAAAGAGGTTATAATGAACAATTAGTGCATAACACCATCATTGAGGCAAGCAATAAAAGGAAAGACAAAGGTTGTCCGTATTATAATAAATCTAATACTATTGACAAGAATAAGAAAGAACCAAAATCTCCAAGAACAGACTTATAATACCCTATACAAATAGGAACAATCAAATAAGAAAGATTATAGAAAACAATTGGAAGATTCTTACTATGGATGAGAAAATCAGGACACTGGTTGAACAGAGACCTAATATAGCATATAAGAATTTGAAATCTTTGAAAAGACTACTTTGCTATGAAAAAAATAAAATTGAACATCCACTCTCACAAAGGGAAGGCACTTTCCCTTGTCGTAAATGCAACCAATGTAGATTTATAAATACGGACACCACTTTTCTCCATCCTATTACTAATAAAACATATACATTCAAAAATTATACTGATTGTAGGTCCAAAAATTTAGTATATTTAGCCCAGTGTCAGTTGTGCACAAAATATTATGTAGGGAAAACCAATCGCACCCTCATTGGCGCATAAGGGAGCATTTATATGCTATTAATAGGGAAGATCCCACGAATGCTTTAGCTAAACACGTGATGGATGAAGGGTCCACACATTGTTTTAAGTTTAAGGTTCTAGAATTAATAATAGTAGATAGTAGACTAGGAAATGTAAAGAACCACACAGAAGAAGCAGAGATCAGGTGGATCCTTAGACTTCAGGCACATATATATGGCCTGAATGATAGAATTACACTTAGACCCTTCCTAGCAGCCAAGGCTTTTAAACATTAGTACATCAATCGTTATGAGTTTTTATTTATATATTTATTATGGAGTTTTTAATGTGTTTTTACTATATCCCATATAATATTTTACATGAGTTTTGTGAATGATTGGTTTTTTATATAAATATATACACATATTCAAATGCATATAGATTTTCTTTAGGCACTAGCACTTTAAGCTCTCATTGTTTTAATTGATTAATTGTTGAAATTATTGAGCTTTGGAATTGTATATAAGCGCCTTTATTCATTCATTAAGTATTGAAGTCTGAAGAAGCGTCAGTTGGACGTGAAAGCGCTTACTTTTTATGCAGGTCTGCCTCAATAAAGGTTTTTCGATAAGAATTCTTGGAGTTGTGCCTTTTGTGTGCATGTTTTACTGATACTACAGATATACACACTGTTACACTGCTCCCCATCTGTATAATATACTTCTTGTAATGCAGATTTATGTATATAAGAATTAGACAGCTACATAGTCCTATAAAATACTACTATACTGAATGAAAGACTAACTGATTACACTGCAAACCTATGGTAAATGTTACCATTACTTTAAAACTTAATCAACACTATTACATAGGATCAAACAAACTGCTCACTGCTGTGGAAAATATTCCATATGTTGACCCATGCTTTTTTTTTTTTCGTGTTCAGTAATAAATAGCAGTCTAATACTAAGGTGTTTCTGCACAAGATTACTGTACATCTGAATAAGACATAATCAAGCATGTGTAATACAGCCCCATCTGCACTGCATGGCCTGCGATAGCATTATGTTGCTGTGGCATGTCTTGCACCTTTGGGACAGTAACCATTCTATATAGATTGCAGATGGGGCTGCAGAGGTGCGTGTCTGTGTATATGCTGTTCCACAGACATCATCTGTGTAGCAGCCTCCTCCATCTACCTCTTTTACAGTCATACATTCCACATTCTCAGAACACAGGAAAGATAATTCTTCTCAAATGTCTGCCTCCTTCATACTGCCATAACTTTTGGGAATCTAGCCCTTAGACCAGTAGTTGAAAACCAGATCATGAAGCTCTACTCATTATGGAGGAGTATCATTCACATAATGTGACTTTTATTTATGCTATGCCACCATCAGCACTTTGTAGTGCCTTATCACACACTGAGACTCAACATTGAGATTCTCAGAAAACTTAAAAAGAAAACAAAAAAAGAGCATTATTTCCTTCAAATAGCAAGCTATGAATATGACTGTTAGACATTAAAAGTGCAGAGTGAGGGGCTGCATCTCCACACACCGGCTACTTATATACAATTACATCACTAAACCTCAGGGCAAAAGGAATTTGCCAGGATACCGCCATTTCAGACTTGGTATATATTTTCCCCTAGACACAGCTGAAGCTATGGATATAAACAGAAAAAAACAAACTTTTTTATTTTATGTTACCTGCCTACAGCACAGTAAGAAGCTGTTTTTAAATATACATTTATTCTAACTATGAGTACCCTTGTTGGCACAGAGACCCTGATATGTTCTTGTTTTCTGAAAAAGCTACTTTCTGTCCATAATGCAGTGTAAGAGCACAGCTGATATTAAATTGCTCCAGTCTCTTCTGTCAGATCACATGTCAAGTCACTCAGAATGGAAGTACTGATAAATACTGCTACATCTGAGGACTGGTTTGCACTGACTTGCATATTTCTTCTCCATAAGTGTTACATAATCTGTAAAAAAAGTTCTTACAGAAATAAATAGTTGAGCTAACATAATCCCTGGGATTCATTAACAACTGTGAAGGCTTTGCACAAAGCCTACATGATTTAAGTGAGTTAGAAAGATAAGCACTAGTGCTAAGCGAATATGCATGCTGCTCATCACACCTACACATATGCAAGCACCTTTTCTTGGCAGACAGTACTGTTCGGGGCATTGGTACAGTGCTTGCATGCATGAGCACAGAATGTAAACAAAATGGCTTGCTTATATATGTACAGGCACCCTTCTTAAGGAATGTCAGCAACAACCTGCTCAGCAGTCCACAAGATACCAGGGTTCAGCTTTGAGCCCAATGTTGTTCATACTGATGATGGACTACATTAACAAACAGGCTGAAGGGGACAGATCAACAAAGTTGCTGCATGGAGACTATGTGGCATTACTTACAGACTTTGAACAAGAACTTCAGCAAAGGGTAGGGGAATGGAATGCAAAAATGAAAGCACCTGGGATGGAACTGAGCATATATATCACAGCTGTAATGGCAGCAAATGGGGGGGAAATCAGAAGAAGATGAACATTGTGAAAGAAGGCAAACAGTGGAATTGGTTAACAGCTTCAAGTTATCTGGGAGAAGTAGCTGAGGAGAAGGGAAGTCTGAATGAGGAGGTCAAAGCTAGAATCAGAGGGGCTGTAGCCAATTGGCATAGTGTGCCAGGGGTAGTGTATGATAGAAGGATGCCAAAAAAACTAGCAAGGTGTAGAAAACAATGGTACAAGTACTACTGTATGATATAGAAACCTAACAGTATAGTAAACTAACAGTAAAGGCTGACCAGTTGAGTAAGTTAGAGGTAATGGAGATGAAGTGTCCAAGATGGGTGGTAGGATATACACTGTGGGAATGATGAAGAAATAAGGACATAAGAGCAGAGGCTGAAGTAACTCCAATTACAGAAAAGGTCAAAGAGAACAGATTATAGTGGATTGGGCACATGCGCAGGAAAACAGAAGACAAACTGGTGAAGAAGATTTGGAACAGAATGGAAAAAGGTAAGATGAATTAAGGGCATCCAGCAAAGAGGTAGATGGATTATGTGAGAGAAGACCTATAACAGTCAGGCAGGAGTGTCAAAGAAGGTAGAAGAGTGATACTGAATTGTGGGAGATGGTGATAAGTGACAACACCCCAAACACATGTAGAAAATGGGAAAACGAAGGTTGATGATGATGATAATGAAGCTGTGTGCATGCATTTTCTGAAGGATATAAAGTCTTTCACCTACTGAGTACCAGTTTAGGCTTTTGCTATCCTGTCTAAAATTCTGTTTTAGGCAGAAGTTTCCACAGAGGTACATTTCAGTGGAGCTGGACTGACTTCCAAGCATAGCAATCATTTTCTGTATTCATTTATTCATTCTCTTACACCCACTTTATGCTATTCAGTATCATTATGGGAGTAGGGAGAGATTTCCTGACAAGCTAAAAACAGTTTAGATTCAAATAATGCACAGATATTCCAAGGCCTATGAATCTTATGACCATTCATGCCATGCCAATATCCTCTCTGAGAAGCACCTTCTTCCTCCAGGAGTGCTATACCAGTAAAACCCAGACTAAATTTGTGGATACCCACTCAGTCACTGGAAAGACAGTGAATCACGCTGCTTAACATGTAGGGGATGTTTATTCCAAAGGCTTGGGAAGTGCTGCCTTATAAGCATGATTCTTCACTGTGCTGTATTTATCTGCTGGTGAAGATTTGGGTCCCTGGTTCTATATTAGTGGAAATGTTCGACTTGTGAAAAAATAGGAGGTACAGGACAACTGGGTCCATAATGGTGTAGTAAGCAAAATAGATTGCCCCTCACGAGTCTGTAAGACACTGAATAAAGGGTACAGCTTTCAGCATACCTTGGTAGTTCAGGGACTTTAGACCTGTGATTTGTTTTGGTTAGGAACCTATGTGGGGTCTTGATACAAGTAAAATGATACACCTCAAAGGGGCACATACTCAATAATTTTCCTGAACAATGCTGTGTAAAAAGAGAATGATTACCTCTTTAGACCTTGAAGACATTCATTTGGCAAGTAGGTGGGCTAAATAAAAGGATTTTCTGAAAAAAGCTGTCCAATGATGGTCAAACTAGAGGTAACTATCAGCCCAAGTATCTAAGTCCCTGACAACATTTTTATTTTGTATTGGTGTGTTGATCATACAGTACAGTATGAAAAGGGGAGGGGTTGTTTACCAAATTTGATACTACACATTTTAGCATTTAGTCTGAGACCAAGAGTTTATTAAGGTGAGTTCATTCAGAAGATGTTGGGTATCATATGGCAAATTAACAACAACCTCCAGTTCACAGTCATCTGCAATTTTTATTATCCAGAGATCATGGGTCTCCACTTGCAGATCATAGCAGATTACTAAGTTAATGGTCCTAGAGCCTTTTTAAGCTTAGCCATTCATGCCCCAATTTTCCCAATTATCAAAGCCCATGGAGTAAAATGACTTCAGCATGTGGCTATGCTTTAGGGCATCACCAAGCTGCCCCTGTCCATAAGTATCACAGGTGACAACCCAGGGATGAATTTGCGATTTCCCATCCATTATTCCAAATTTCACTGAAGTAGTCTTAGAAAAGAACTCTGTTTCACATGAATGGGGAGTCTATTCCAGAGAAGGGGTAATCTTTAACACACATACCTATCCCTCCAACATGTTTTGTTTATGTCACAGATGAGGTTTAGATCTAAGAATAATTTTAGTGTTGTTTGTTTTGCAATGTGTAGCAGGTCCATCAGGCCAGGAATGGAAAATGTCTTGTAGGTTAGGCACAGATTACTCCTCAGTAGTCTGAAGGAGACCGAGTACAGGGACAGGGCTTTGAAGTGTTCCACATACGACATTTTATTTATGTCCTGTATTCTTTTAGTGAGGAACCTATGTGGCTGCTTCCAGCTATTGCAAATGCCTGGTAAGGTACATGCCAAAGGATGCAAGGTGCTTGATTATTGGTCTAATGAGGGCTCAGTACATTGAGACTATGACCTGCCTAGATCTGGATGCCCTGTTCTTACTTATGTAGAAGGATCTTCTCACCACTATGGAAATATGTTGATCAAAGTTCTGGTTACTATCGACCTTGAGTTTCCAAGTCCCTTACCACTGGGTCTATTCTTAGGGTAGTATTATCAGTGTAGTAATTTGCTGGGGTGGTTATCTCTACAAAGGGCATAATTATGGATTTGTTTTGCACCGTGTTTTAGGTCATGGCTATAGCATCAGTTATTTGTCACACACTCCTGGAGGATATCTACATCTTTGGGGAATTCATTGATTGCACCCAGCTTGCAGCCATCAGCAAAATTGGTCAAAGGCTGTCTACATTTGCTTTGACTTCAGGAAAGTATATTCTGAACAGATGTGGTCCAGTACTAATCTTGGTGGGAAACAACTAGTAACAGGCCTCTTGGTAGAAGTGGAGTCGCCCACCAAAAAGATGTCCCATCACTGAGCCCTGAGGGATACCACTGGTCACTTTCATACTTACTGATGAGACATCTGCAACTTGCACTGTGTAGGCTCTGTGTTTTAGCCAGTTTGCTATCCATCTTACTGCAGATGGGTTGATTTTTTAAAGTGATTTTTTTATGATACTGGCATCGGGAATGGGAATGGTGTTGAAGGCCTTTGCCTAGTCAAGATACACAATGTGCCTTACATGGCAATCATCTACAGCCTTTGTAACTCTTCTGAAGTTTACCAGGTTCAATATGCAGGATCTACCATTCACAAAGTCAAACTGTTGAGGTAAAGTTAAACACGAGTTTTGATATCAAAGTTTATGAGGTTAGTTATAATATACCCCATGGTTTGCAGATGAGGCCTGCAAGGCTGATAGGGTTTTAACTACTCAGGCCAGTTGTAAGGCCACTCTTAGGGAAGGGCATCACCACTGCAGTGTTGCAGTCATTAGGGACAAAGCCATTAGCTAAACAAATTAAAGAGTGAAGAGTGTATCTGCAACTGCATGTTTAACACTATTATGCAACCAGGTATATCATACATAGTAGTACATAAAGATACAATGAAAAGGATCAATGTATGCCAGAAATCTGACAAAAACAAGCGTATCACGTTTTTTTTTTCCTTATCCAGAGTTGCAGTGATTTTTTTCCTTATCCAGTGTTATAAAATGCTTTATGGAGAGTAACCAACCTTGTGATAAGCTGTGTGATGCACTTAAATGGGGCAGTCCCTTGCAGTACTGTATATTTGGACTCTGGACTTTGGTGAAATGTAACCTTAGGAAAAAAAATTCCATGGGCCAATCTCTATCCACTGTTTCCATTGCATACCCTCTAATTTTCCCCCCATTCTGGCCTTGCCACACCATTCGGATTATTTTATCTTGTTTTCTAACATGTTCCATCTTCAGATTTTTCCTGTCTTGTTTCAATATATCTTAACTGCCCAAGATTACACCGTAATAAATAAGGAAGAAATAATTCAACTAAGCCTGAGGTCTTCTGAGGCCAAAAATAGCCAAAAAAAAACCCTGCCCCTTTTAGCTTCACCCCCTCCACACCTTCAGCAGCTTCCAACACCTCCTGAATTACACACTACTCTACTAACATTTAGATACCGTCATTCATGTACATTGCATTACTGTGAGGGACATTGACATGTTTCACATTGTGGGAAGTCAAAGAATTTCACTGTTGTTAACCAGTGTATTATCAAACATTCCTGCAACTTCATGGCAGGATGACTGCACATGACAAACACACTGGGAACTAAGGTCGGGTAGCACTATGCCAGGGCAATCCTATGGCTGGGCTTGTAAGGGCCCCAGGGCCATTAGCCTAGTACACACCTATGAACCTATATAGGTCATACACAGGACAGTGCACTACTGAGTGAAAGTGATGGATTATGAGAGAAAATGTTAACCAACACTGTAGAGGTAGCATACATTAAACAATTGAATTGAGTCAACATCATTCTAAAATCAAGGTAATGGGTAATCCCTTGTGATACAAAACTTCATTATTCTCTTTAATGTTTTGTGTCTAATGCTCCTGATACTTTTCAGCTACATCTATACTGTAGTTTGCACAATTTCCAATGCAGCAGTTTTCTACATTATTGTACCTTTCAGTATACAGGCTATCCGCCAAGAGTGCATCATACCCACCAACAAGATGTGGAACTGTTTCTAGTTCTGTTTCACAGAACTTGCACTTTTCTATTTGTCCATTGTTTTCAACTTAGTAAACAAATGTGTATGTAAATCCACTATCTTGGTTGGTCACTATTAGCCTTTCATCGTTTTGTTTCAGTTCACCTCTCCCTGATCATTTCTACACCAAAATTTGGCCCAGCATGAGGTTGTTCTAGAAGATTTCTGTATTTGCCACTTTATTTGTAGATGTTTCATCTTTTTTCCTTCTAATCTGATCCTTTCCCTTATTGTCTTTCTTTTAGTTTTCACACATTCAGATACTGCCTAATATTTGTGTACTTCTGCTTTAATTCCCATTCCTGCTTTATTCTGAAATACTTTCTTCTAAACTAAACAAATGTCATCTTATACTTTCTTCCATCACATTTTAAAACTTTCACTATTTTTTTAAATTTGAGGAGGTCTGCAGATATAAATGCACTCTCAGGACTGCAGTTCTATATGTGTAATCAATTTGAGAAGGCAAATGATATATAATAGTACTTTATACTAATTTTTATACATCATTTGAAAAGCATGATGCATCTTTATTATTTTTGTGTCCAGCTGATTCAATATTTTCCTGGGGTCAATCAATCATCCCAAAGCTGTAGCCAGAACAGGAAGAGCAAATTGACAGAGCATGGACATTATTCCTGGATGTCAAGGCAGTTTTCAGTGTTGGTTTTAGTCTCATGTAGTATTCTTTACTGAACTCTATTCTCATTTTTAATGTCTTTTTGCCTACCCTTCATCTATTCCCAAATATTTATACACTCCTTCCTACTCAGTTTCCTTTATATCACATTCCTGAAAGTACAGTTGTGTACACTTACCATAAATGTAGATGTTAGAGTGCATTCATTGTTGCAGTCATTACATTTGGGTTATCTGCTTGCAGGTAGCCCTCAGCCGGCCTGATTATCAAAGTCTTGGGTCCTGCGTCAGTTGCTATCTCTTCTTCCATGATGTCAGGTAGTCAGGGGTATAAAGCATGCAGCTGACGCCATTACATCAGTTTTTCTTGCCCCAGATATCAGGTGCCCCCATAATGGGAAGCAATTATATACAAGGTTACACCTCCATCTATAAGCAAATACACCAGAAAGCTTAAATACAGAAAACAAGAAGAGAGGTATAGCAAATAGAAGTCAGGAGGCTGGAGGGAGGGTAACCAGGATTGCAACAGTGAATACACTCAAACATCTACATTTATGGTAAGTGCACACAACTGTACTATGTCTTTCACTGTTGCAGTCAATACATTTGGGTAGATTCCCAAAGCTCAGGAAGGGAGGAGGCAATTAGAGAGCATTAGGACCAGCTATTAGGCCCTGCAAGACTGCAGTGGCAAAACCAGCTCTGGATTTAGAGAAAATAGGCAAGTGGTAATGCTTGGTGAAGGTATGATTAGAACTCCAAGTAGCAGCTTCTAGGATGTCCTTGGTAGGAACACCTCTGAGAAAGGCTGTTGAAGTAGATGCAGCCCTGGTGGAATGTGATTTTACCCCTGTGGCGTAGGCTTTCCATGGTGCTTATAGCAAAAATGAATGCAATGGCCTACCCCATTTAGAAATGGTTGCTTTGAAATGGCCTTCCCCTCTGCCCCAGCAGCAAAGGCAACTAGCAGCTGTTCAGTTTTCCTGAAAGGCTTAGTCCTGTCCAAATAAAATCTAAGTTGTCTGTGGACGTCCAAAGAGTGCAGTATTCATTCTCCTTTGTTCTGTGGATTAGAAAATAAGGTTGGCAAATGAATGGACTGATTAAGGACCACACTGTATACCACCTTGTGCATAAAGGAAGGATTGGTCCTGATGGACACCCTGTCTGCATGGAAGATGAAGGGCTCCACTGCCATGAGGGCCTGTAATTCAGACACTCTTCTTGCTGAAGTGATGGCTAGAAGGAAGGCTGTTTTCCAAGAAAGGAATTTCAACTCTGCAGTTGCAGCTGGCTCAAAGGGAGGTAGAGTGAGCTTTTCCAATACAAAGTTAAGGTCCCAGGCTGGAGTAGGGGCTCTACTGGGTGGTCTTAAATTTTTGGCCCCTCCGAGGAATTGCTTCAGCAGGGGGTGAGAGAAGAGGGGTGGCTCTGTATTATAATGTGCTGAAATGGCAGAGGCATGACTTTTAATAGAAGAGAAGGAAAGGTCCTTGTGAAGCATCTCTGTTAAGTATTGAAGAATATGCAGTAAGATGGGCACTGTTGTGCCCATCCCCTAAGTTTGGCTCCAGGAACAGAATCTTTCCACTTTTCAGCATAAGATTTTCTAGTACTGGGCTTCCTTGCCTCCAGAATGACATCCAGCACTTGCTTACTGAGTGATGGTAATGGAGAGCTCAGGTAATTAGCCAGGCTGCAACGTTCAGGGTTTGAAGCTGGGGGTGCAGAATCTGGCCCTCCTGCTGGGACAGCAGGGAAGGGGTCTGAGGCAGGTGCCATGGTTCCAGCAGTGACACTGTGCAAGAGGGGGCACCAGTGTTGGCGTTGGCAGTCTGGTGCAATGAGTATTGTCCTTGGTTTGTCCTGTTTGATCTTTAATAGAACTTTGGAGAGGAGAGGCAGAGGGGGAAAGGCATAAACTGAGAGGTTTTCCCAGGTGAAGGACAGGGCATCCACTTTCCAAGCTTGTCTGTGGGGAGTCCTTGTGCAGAATTTGTCCATTTGGTAGTTCTGAGGGGAGGCAAACAGGTCTTATCTCTGGGCTCCCCCATTTGTTTCTCAACATGTTGAATATCTTTGGTTCCAGTTTTCACTCGTGTGGGTCCATGAGATTTCTGCTTAGGTCGTCTGCCAGTGAATTTAGCTTGCCTGGCAGGAATTGAGCTTGTAGGTGCACCTGGTAGCTCAAGTCTGTGTTCCACAGAGCCATGGCTAGTCTGCAGAGAGGGTATGAGTGGGTTCCCCCCTGCTTGTTTATGTAACACATAACAGTGTTCTCTGTCTTTACCAATAATTGTCCTGGAAGAATGTGGTCCTTGAAGGCTGTCAGAGAATTCTGTACAGCTAACATTTCTTTTTGATTGATATGCAGGTGCATTTGACTTGGGTTCCATTTGCCCTGAATGCACTGCCCTGCCAAGTGAACCCCCCATGCATAGTCTGATGCGTCTGTTGTTAGGGTTTGGGCAGCAGGGGGTAGAGTGAATGGCAGTCCCTTGTTGTGGTAGCAGACCGCTTCCCACCAAAGGAACTCTGTCTTTATACAAGGGATGATAGGAATCATTGATTCCAGGTCCTGAGAATGTTGACACCATAGGCTTTTCAGATACCATTGTAGTTTCCTCATATGCAGTCTTATTTATTTATTTATTTCAGTCTGATGACCAGAGAGGTCCACTGGGCTCAGGGAGCCCATTTTCAGTGGAGGCCCAGGGAGAAAAGCTCCACATTGCATTGTGATTATACATAGTTATTAACAAAGTATCTGCATGACATAGTGATTATACATAGTTATTCACATAAAATTCTGCACTACATAGAAATTATACAGTTATTCACATAAAAATTAGACTAAGTGATGTGAAAATATATATGCAGTTATACCCAGTTGTTCACATAAAAATCCAATTTAGATGTAGAAGAGTACAATTAAATAAAATTATGTTACACAGTGTGTTCACAGTTACAGTCAAAGTAAAGAGAAACACAAATCAAACATGATTAAGAGTCGAGGACATCATAAGTTATATGGTTTCAGAGTGTCGAGTATTTATGAAGGTATGATGTAGAGTAGGAACAGGGGATTTATAGAAGAAGTTGAGGGTGCAGAAGGTAATTTTAAGGTAAAGTACAGGAGTAAGTTGTTGCAGATTATATTTTTAGCTAAAGAAGTTAGCAGAGGACTGGGAGTATGATCACAGGTTAGGAGGTATTTGAAGTGTAAAGGAGGAAAAGGCAAGTGGGAAAGAAGGGGAAAGAGAAGTGATAGAGAGCAGAGGTGGTAGAGGTAGAAGAGGGTTGAACAGGTGATTAATTTTATCGTTATGTCAGGTTAGGTTTAGGCTCAGAGTTAGAGAAAGGTTTATGGGGAGAGTGAGGCATGAGGCTATGTGGGGAGAGAGCAGTTGCATTTCCATTTGGAAGAAAGGTAGGAGTGTAGAAGAGTTTTAAAGGTGTCAGAGCTTTCACAAGTCCTTAGGGAGGATGGCAAGGAATTCCATTTTTTAGCTAGAGAAAAGGATAGCAGATACTGCCCAGCAGGTCGATTGGGTTTACGGACAGTGATTAGGTTTTGGTGGGATGATCTTGGAGGGGAGTATGGTTGGAGAATATTGGACAGGGCTGGGCACTTAGTAGGTTGGAAAAATAGTTTATGGGCTGTAGTAATTTGGAGATAATTTAGATGGTTGGGCAGTTCAAGCCAGTTTAACAAATGAAGGGCAGTACAGTGATGGGAGGAGAATTTGGCTTTGGTGGCAAATTTAGAAATTTTATTATAGCAGATTTCAAGTTTGGAGAGAGATGCAGACATGTTAGGTAGGAGCACCATATAAAAGTGAGGGAAGCAGATAGATAGTGGCAAGGGTTTGTCTGGTGGGAGGGAAAGGAAGTGGATGTTTCTGTATAGCAGACCAAGTTTAATACGAGCTTTCTTAATGTTTTGCTGGATGTTGATGTTGAATTTTAGGTGTTCATCAATAGTTACCCCAAGAAGTTTAGCGGAGTGAGAGACCTCTAAGGCAGTGTTGTTCTGGCTTACAATTTGGAAAGAAAGTTTATCAAGAGGGGAGGCTTTGATGGAGAGAATAACAGAATTTTGGATTTGTTGGCGTTTAGTGATAGGTGGTTTTGGAGCATCTATTGCTCAGTGGAGGAGAAGGCAGTTTGGGTTATTATTTGTAGCTGAGGGAGGGTGGGGGCACAGCAGATTAAAGTGGAATCTTCAGCAAATTATACAATTTTGGTATTGGGTATGGCTTTGTGGAAGTCATTAATGAAGATGTTGAACAGCAGTGAACCAAGTATAGATCCCTGAGGTACCCCAGTGGGGGTAGGAAGGAAGGAGGAGGTGCCCTTCCCCCATTTCATGGCTTGAGACCTACCAGAGAGGTAGCTTGAGAACCAAGATAAAGAATTATTGGAGAGAGATGGAGGTTAGAGAGGTGGTTTAAGAGGTGGGTGTGGGAAATGGTACTGAATGCTTTGGACAGGTCTAGTAGAACTGTAGAGACAATGTTACCAGAGTCATGGGCTAGATTTACTGTGTCTAAGAATGAGAGCAGGGCAGTGGTAGTGTTATGGCCAGGTCAGAATCCATGTTGGGTTGGAGTAATTAGTTGATGTAAGGATAGGTATGGCATAAGCTGTAGGTGGATACATTTCTCTAGGATTTTAGAGATGGGGAGAGGATAGCTATAGGGCAGAAATTAGAGATTCTGTTTCTTTTGCCTCCCTTATGGAAAGGTAGGATAAAGGCAGCATGCCATAGTTTGGGCACATAACATTCCTGTATGGATCTGTTGATTAAGATGCTGAGAGGAAGAGCAATACTTTCTGAGGCTATTTTTAGGAATGAAGAAGGAATATTGTCAGGGGCATTGGTGCAAGGTTTTAATTTAGAGAGTAATCTTTTTATGAGGGAGGTAGAAATGGATGTAAGTTGAAATATAGATGGAGGATTGGAGGCAGTGAGTTGTGTAGGTGGTGTGGAAGACTGGATGGGTTGAGAGGGTGGGTTGTTGTTAGGGAAGGTTTTGGTCAGGTCAGTGATGGAATTGGTAAAGAAGGAGTTGATTAGGGAGGCTATTTCAGAGTCAGATTTGTTTGGGTCTGGGCAGGGGTTATTTTTGGTACCTGGTTTAAGAAAATAATTGATTGAGTTCATAGGTTCATAGGTACCAGAAATGTTTGGGGTTGTTAGATTGGTTGGACTGGAGTTTAATATAGTAAGACTTTTTATCTCTAACGATATGTTTTTTAACAAGGTTACAAAATTGTTTATATCTAGGGAGAGTTTCTGGCAGCTTATTTTGGTGGTAGGTTTTCCAAGATTTGTCCCTTTGTATCGTTAGTTTTTTGGTGTTTTTGGTTAGCCAAGGGGTGTACTTAGTTTTGACCCTCCTTGTTCTTAGAGGAGCTAGGGAGTTGAGGATGCTTAAGAAGGCAGAGTTGAATAATTCTACGGCATTGTCTAGTGGCAATGTTTTTAGTGGGATCCAGTTTGTTTGTTTTAGGGCGTCCAAAAAGGTTCTGGGGTTGAAGTGTGTGAGGTTATGGGTGTGGGCATATTTGTGTAGGTGAGGAGAGGAGTGAGTAGCTCTATGGATGAAAGATGGCAAGTGGTCACCTACAGGGTCAGGAGTAGTGCCAGAGTCTATGACTTTGTTGGGGTTGGTTACTAGGATCCAGTCTAGAGTTGTACCTGGAGGGCTGGTTTTGTTAGGTCTGGTGATAGTGTTAGTTGGGTAAAGTTGAATAGATTGATGGATATAGTAGGATTTGGGTTGTTGATTTTATTCCAGTCAATATTTACATCTCCAAGTATGAAGGTTTCAAGTTTAATATTGGTAGAGGTCCAGAGGAGGATTTCTTCAAGAGTGGAGATGTTATTATCTGGGGGGATGTAGAGGGCAATTATACATATGTTTTTATGGTTATTTAGTTTTAGAAGGCCTATGACTAGTTCAGCATTGTTGAATGAAGGGATAGGATTAGGGTAGGGAGATATGGACATCAAGTTAGAGCAGATTAAGGCTACCCCACCCCTTTTCTTTTTAAGCAGTCATTTCTCAGGGCTTGGAACTAGGGAGGTAGGATTTCAGAATCACAGATGTGGGGTTTTAGCCAAGTTTCTGAGATGGCTACAATATCAGGTAGGCTATGGTTGAGCCAGGCATGGAATTGGGTTACTTTGTTAGTTAGGCTTTGTGCATTCAAGGTGAAGAATTTGAGGTGTTTGTTGCTAGTTTCATTGATAGCAACAGTAGGGATTGGAGAAGCGGAAGAATTTGGTCCTGGGTTTGGATGCGTGTCCCCTGCTAAGAAGAGAAAGTTGAGGAAGGGTAGTGACATTTTAGAACTGTTTTTTAATAGTTGTGGATGGTAGGAAATTAGTTTATGTTTGTGGTATGTAGGTTGGAGGGGGACAAGCTTTAATGTGAAGTAGTGGAGGAGGTTGGGTTGGAATAGGGAGGCAGATGTGCTGTGAAAAGTTTTATAGTGGGATGAGGAGGAGTGGGACTGTGGGGGTTGAATAGGTAGTAGGGGTGAAGTAGGTTAGAATGGTATGAGGTAGCATGACATAAGAGGAGTAAGAACAGAAAGAAGATAAGTGGGGTTTGAGCTGTGAGTTATAAGATATGTCATGGCTGTGGTGAGGATGAGAATTAGAGGGAGGAATTAGTGGGGCAGATAGGAGCATATTAGATGAGGTGGACAATGAGTGCATGTGGAGTTTGAATGGGGTAGGAGAGGTTGTGATTGGGAGTTGGAGTTCAAGACAGAGGGGCAGAGAGTGGAGAACATTGGTTGGTTGAGTTATGATTGTAGGAAATAATAGGCGAGTGAGAAGGGGAGGGAATTGGTTGGGTATAAATGTAGGAGTAGTGGGGGGGTGGAATTTGGGGCAGGGTAGGGGAGTGGAGTGAGCCCATAGGGCAAACGGAGTGGGGAAGAGCCAAAGGTAAGAATCAGGATAGGAACAATCAGTAAAACAGGCAGTAAGCTTGGAGTAGAGTAGGCACAGAGGGAATAGAGGAAAAACACAGGGATGTTAAGTAGAAGCAGAAAACACTCAAAGGAGTAAAAGAGGCAAGTAGATATCGGGAAACTACATTAGAAAGGATAGGAGGTGCTACACCAGGGCAAGAAATGAAGATTAGGTAAAGACTGCCATCTAGTGGCCAGCTGCGGTAAAATGACTCAGGGCAGTGGTGGATCCTGGGCAGGGAAGAGCTGAAAGAGGAGCTTAAAACTCGGAGAGAAAGGCAGAAAAGAGCTGAAAGAGGAGCTTAAAACAGCGGGAGAAAGGCAGAAGAGGGCCAGATTATAATACAGAGTGTGTGGTGGGGTGGGGGGTAGGCAGCTGCAACACCAGGTACAGAGCAATTCCTAATCACTTAGCAGGGGTGTGGAAATGGCAAAACAACTATTAACACACACTTTCAATAGTCCTTTAGTTTGTGGAGATAGTTCAGGGAGTGGGTAGAACAGGTCCTTTACTGCACAAGATGCCGGCTTTCTTTCCATGACCAGTAGGGTGAATTCAAAGTTCAACAATGGGCAGAAGTTAGGGAGGCTAAAGGAGAAGATGTAGAAAGGAGAGTAATGAAATACAAAGCAAGCACAGAAACCAACAACTATAGTATTGTAATCACAGTCTCAACACAGCTTTCCACATTTATATGCAAAATAAAACATAAAAAAAAACAGTAATCATTATTGTAATAAGCAGCACATCTCACAAGAACTACATACAAATGCAGTGTAGGTAATATAAAAATGCAACAAAAGTATTAACAACGCAGTTCAAATGCTAAAGGAATCCAATGTGAACATGCTACACAGCGATGAATGTAGCTACTAAGGTATGGATTGTAGACTGCATGAGTAGGCCACCAACAATATAAAAGTAGCGCTTAGGCTAGGGAGAATCTAAGCGTTTTACCGCAACGCACTAGCTAAGGGAAGCCAGGGTCATAATAACACAATATAAACTGTTAGGATAGTAATACAATTAACAGGTAAGCCCAACGAAAATCTTTAGTCTAGTCGCTGGCTAGGAGCAGGACTATTGCAAGATTGCAATAGATGTTTATGCAATATAAACCTTGTATATATAGTAAAACCATGAGCACAAGCCCAATTCCCCTTTACAGTTATGGTTTTTCATTCTATCTTTGCAGAGTAGAGATATGTTCGGATAGACATCCAAAATGCAGGACACCTAGACAAGTTAGCTACAATATAGCCGAAAAGTTCATGGGGTATTCGCTGGCACTAGTTTGTTTTATGTTGCCTTTAGCATTTATTGTAGCCTATGAGGGGCAAGACTAAATACAGGTACAAACAGAGTTTGTAGGGAAAAATAATTAATGCTCACTCCACACTAGTTTAATGGAGAGAGTCGTATGGCGTAACACTACGGCTTAGAGTAGGCAGGGAATAAATAATTAACGTTCACTCCGCACTAGTTTAAAGTTTGTTATATGTTGCCTTTATAGTAGCCTTTATTGTAGCCTACGAGGGGTAAATACAGATACAGAGTTTGAGGGGAAAAATAATTAACGCTCACTCTGCACTAGTTTAAAGGAGAGAGTCGTATGCCGTAGCACTATGGCTTAGAATAGGTAGGGAATAAACACTTTTCCAAGTAAACCCAAGAATTGGAACAAAGAAGTAATGCCCAAAGACACGCTTACACTAACAGTCTAGCAGTTTCCAGGTTTGCCAAGCTGAAAAAAACACTGCTTCATGAAAATCAGCGCTAAGCAAGAGCCTAGCCATTTACAGTTGATCATCAGCAATGCCGCCGCATAGAAACACCACTAGGGCTATGGATGGAACTAGGCAGGAGCTTAAACTATAGACACTGATAAGTTTTGTTTGCTAAAGTCGGCGTTGGCGGGAAAGGCAAAAAAGTACTTTGAAAGGTAAGTATGCCACAATATTCAATAATGGTCTGCACTGGTTTAGAAGACGCAGGTCACAGCAACAACTGATAGGAAACACCAGTTTACACACTATAAAGCCAGTATGTACAGTGTCAGTTCCATAGTAGCATGAACATTATATTAAGTTGTAAGTAGTGCATTATAACTCTGAACACATTATACGGTACATCACATGAATAATTAGAAATATCAAATTCCAGAATACATAGCAAGTTAGCTGAGGTACACTAATGACCTAGTAGAATTTAGAAACAAGATTGCAGTTAGTTACAATATCATACCTTCCAGGTGGTAAGGACGCTAGGAGCAGGGGCGTACAGCCATCAAGGATGTAAGAAGGGACTAAAGATGGCACCCTATGTAACAGGGTGATTTTGATACCTCTGGGGCGGATGTAGGTGTAGGAGTGGAGGGGCTTTGTTGTAGGTAAATGCAGGTACTGCCCGGATGTGCAGCCATATACCTAGAGATATCAGTGGGTCGAAATTGCAAGTGCTAACAGAGCTAGAGGTCATGCATAAGGAGGGGGTAAAAGTATGGAGGCAAGAAAAAAGTGAAACAGTGCGATCATATGGATCAGTAGGGTACAGGTAAGGAGAAGGGTACAAAAGAAAAAGGAGTGGGAGACAGAGTAAGGGAAGGTGTACTAGGCAAGGAGAGCCAAAGGTAAGAGTCAGGATAGGAACAATCAGTAAAACAGGCAGTAACCTTGAGGTAGAGTAGGCACAGAGGGAGTAAAGAAAAACCACAGGGATGTTAAGTAGAAGAAGCAGAAAACACTCAGAGTAAAAGAGGTAAGTAGATATTGGGAAACTACACTAGAAAGGATAGGAGGTGCTACACCAGGGCAAGAAATGAAGATTAGTTATAGGCTGCCATCTAGTGGCCAGCCATGGTAAAATGCCTCAGGGCAGCGGTGGATCCCAGGCAGGGATGAGCTGAAAGAGGAGCTTAAAACTCAGGGAGAAAGGCAGAAAAGAGCTAAAAGAAAGGTTTAAAACTCGGAGAGAAAGGCAGAAAAGAGCTAAAAGTAGGGTTTAAAGCTTGGAGAGAAAGGCAGAAAAGAGCTGAAAGAGGAGCTTAAAGCAGGGGGAGAAAGGCAGAAAAGAGCTGAAAGAGTAGCGTAAAGCAGAGGGAGAAAGGCAGAAAAGAGGGCCAGATTATAATATAGAGTGTGTGGTGGGGTGGGGGGGGGTAGGCAGGTGCAACACCAGGTACAGAGCAATTCCTAACCACTTGTTCTGGTTGGGGTGTGGAAATGGTAAAACAACTATTAACACATACTTTCAACAGTCCTTTAGTTTGTGGAGATAGTTCAGGGAGTGGGTAGAACAGGTCCTTTATTGTACAAGGTGCCGGCTTTCTTTCCACGACCAGTAGGGTGAATTCAAAGTTCAACAATGGGCAGAAGTTAGGTATTAGTAGGATGCAAAATGCCATGAACCCCAGAGCTTGCAGTATTCTTCTTGTAGTTAGCTGGGTCTTCGTGACCAGTAATTTGAAGTCGGCTGTCAGATAAACTTGTTTCTCTGGCGTGAGGTAGGCCATCAGGGAAGTTGTGTTCAAGCTTGCTCCCAGGAATACAATTTGTTGGCAGGGTACTAGATGAGATTTCTTTTCATTTATGGTGTACCCCAGTGAGGTTAGCAGATTCTTTACAAATGCCAGATGATTTAATAGTATGTCCTGGCTTTCTTCCCGAATTAGACAATCGCCCAGGTATGGGTAGATTTGAATATTTATTTGCCTGCAGAATGCAATGACTGGAGCTAGGCATTTTGTGAATACCCTGGGTGCAGTAGATAAGCCAAAGGGCAGTGCAGAGAACTGATAGTGCATGTAGCCTGCTCTGAAGCATAAGTATTTTCTGCAAGAATCCCTTATTGGGACGTGCAGGTAAGCTTCCTTTAAATCCAATGTTGCCAACCAGGCATTTTTGTCTAGCACTGGAAGAAGCTGATGAAGAGTTAGCATTTTGAATTTTGGAATTACCAAAAAGGTGTTTAGGATAGATAGGTCCAGGATAGGACGCCAGGAGATGTCTTTTCTGGGTACCAGGAAAATTCTGGAGTAAAAACCTTGTCCCAATTCTTCTGCTGGGACAGGTTGAATAGCCCTGATACTTAGAAGGGAGAGAACCTGCTGTTGAGCCTCTGCCCACTGATTTGGGGGTAGGTCTGGCCAACCTTTTGGGGTTGGTAAGGTGTGGAAGTGGAATCTGTATCCTTGGGAAACTATAGTTAAAAACCCATTTGTCTTGGGTAATGAGTTCCCAGTTTTTTGCATGCAGGGCGATCTTTCCCCCTAAAGGTGTGGTCAGTTGAGCAGTGCTTGGAAGGTTTAAGGTTAAGTCATTGTGACAGTTTACCATAGGGGGTATCTTACTACTTCCAGCTTTGGAAGTGGGAGCCCCCCCCCCTCACTGCTGAGGCCTGTGAGTACCTTGAGACTGTAGCCCAGATGGTCTGCTGTTCCTGGATTTGGACTGAAAAGGCCTGGAAGAGACAGGAAATGACCAATTCTTACAAGGCCTAGGCTGTACTTGCAGGAAATCTTTAACAGTTTGCATAGATTTAGCTTTTTCCTCCATCTTTTTACGTACTACTTCTGCTTTGTTGCCAGCCAAACAGGTGGTCTTGGTTTAAGGGAGCATCCAGTAATTTGGCTTTAACATGATCGGCCAAAGTTTGCTCCTTAAGCCAAGCATGCCTTCTAAGAACAGACCCTGTAACAAGCAGCCCTACAAGATGCCTCTAAGGAGTCAAAATTACATGGCAAAGTATGTTTACCAACTTGTTCAGCAGAATGCATTAAATCATGTAATTCTTTACTTTCAGCACACTCAGGAATCAACATAAATTTCTGTTTAAGTAATCCAATAATATGCTGCTGGTACTTTAACATATGAAACTGGCAGTTTAATGCCCTAATGGCTAAAGTAGCAGAAGTGTATGCCTTCTTACCCAATCTGTCCAGGGCCCCGGAATCTCTATCAGAAGGGGTAGGGTTTTTGGCAGTAGTAGCCTTAATGCCTTTGGGTCCCTGTGAAATGGTTTCTGGGTCCGCAGAAGGATTCGTAAAGAGGAACTTGTGAGAGTCATGTACTCAATGCCTGTCAGGTTTCCTGGGAGCAAGAGGAAAGGTGTCTGGGGCCAGGCTAGATTCCAAGAAGGCATCATCTACAATGTCCAGTACAGGAGGGACAGCTAATGTTGAGGCAGGAGTAAGAATTCCCCAAGCTCTTTTTGGAGTCAGAGCAATCCTGGCTTTCCCAGCAGAAATGCTCCCTAAGAGTGTGCAAGGTTTCACCAAAAGAGAAATCTTCTGGAGGGGAAGCAGAGGGAATGGAGTCCTCTGCATCAGCATCCTCATAGGTAGATAAGGGCAAATCCTGGTCATCAGAAGAAACAGAAATGTCAGAATCCTGATCTGAAGAATCAGAAGGAAAATCAGTTCTAGGTCACTTAGAGGGAGAAGGGTGGCTTCCTCTAATTAGAGTAATAAGGTCTTCAGCCATTCTTATCATTTGTTTTTTTAAGCATATGGGCCTGACCATGCAGTTTGGACGTTGGTTTTCTAGGCGTGGATCGAATTTTAGGCCTTGAAAGAGAAGATGGCATCTGCTTGACATGCAAGTCAGTAGGACGGAATAGACCCTCAGAAGCCAGTGCCTGCACAGCAGCTCCGGACCCATCCAAGGTAGAGACATCCGCAGGTTCCATAGTCATAGAAGCATTTTGCGGCATACCAGACTCTGAATGGGTCTCAGTAGAGGCCTGCAAATCTGAAGTAGCGGGTATCAGGGGCTGCAAAAGTGCCTCACTGAGTACCGGCGAACTGGCGACTAGCTTAACAGAAGCAGCAGTAGCAGCTTTGGACCTATGCGGTCTGTCTTTATCTTTACGTTTTTTCAAAATGTCGGTAGTCAGATGGCTTACCGAAGCCATTTCTGGATAATTAACCAGAGTACTGAAGTAGTTAGATGTGAAAATGAACTGACGACGAATAGTACGAGGATTGAAAAGGCACAAAACCTACAGCAAGGAACGTCGTGGTCTGGGCCTAAGCAAGGAATGGAGTATGAATGAAAATCTTTATGAGGTATTTGCTTTCCACAAAATAGAATTATTAATTTTTACTGACATCGGTTTAGAGCAAGAAAAAGGATCCCTAATGGGGTACTTAGCTTTTTTGAAGACTTTGGATCTGAAAGTCGAAAATGAAAATTTCAGGAGTCGGTCGACCGGCACTTGTGAACTGCTTCTGCTTCAGGCACTGCAAGGCAAGAAAGAATGAGAAGTTAAGTACTTACCATAACGTTCCATGTTAGTTGTCTTCTTCTCGCCTTCTTTCTTGCTGGATGGGTTCGGAGCCGAACCTCGGCCTATTACTAAAGCTCAAGAGCTATTTTTACCGTCTCGAGGCTATCCTATGTCCCATAATGCTAGGCGTGATATACCCAGATCTCGTTTGATAGTTAACACTATGGACATGCATGTCCCCACCATGACGGAGAATATATATATATATATATATATATATATATATATATATATATATATATATATATATATATATATATATATATATATATATATATATATAGATATATATATATCTACCACTATACATCTAGGTATACAAAAAAAAACTCTTATAAGAGCTACCAAGAAAAGGAAAGAGGTAGCTAAGAAGATAACTCATCTCAGAGGATATTCTCGGTCTTGCCAGGCTAGGGGGATGGAGGGTGGGACGCAAGAAAGAAGGGAGAAGAAGACAACTAACATGGAACATTATGGTAAGTACATAACTTCTCAATGTTAAGTTGTCAATCTCGCCTTCATTCTTGCTGGATGGGACAGCGTTCCCTAGCACCTTAGTCCTGGGTGGCTCAATGGAACAAACTCTCGAGTACAGTGGAACCAAAATCAGCCCTACTTCTAGAGGTCATGTCCAGCTTGTAATGAGAAATGAAGGTATGAGGAGAGGCCCATGTGGCCTCTGCACAAATGGAATCCATTGGCAATCTTGCCTGAAAGGCTACTGAAGAGGCTAATGCTCTGGTTGAATGAGCTCTGGGCTTAATAGGGAGCTCTTTATGCCTCAATTGGTAAATCAACATGATAACAGAGGTCAACCACCTGGACAAGGTTACTTTGGAAACTGGCAGGCCTTGTTTTCTTTCCGCGTAAGACAGGAAAAGCTGTTCTGACTTCCTCGTCTGCTTCGTTCTATCCAGGTAGAAGCGTAGTTGATGGTGAACGTCTAGACAATGTAACTTCCGTTCAGACCTATTGGTATAAAGTGGGAAGAAAACAGGAAGATCGATGGTCTGATTCAGATTTTTTTCAGAGAGTACTTTGGGTAAAATGGACGGATTAGTCCTAAGTGACCCTCTTTCTTTGTGAAAAACAAGGTAACGAGGGCGAACACAAAGGGCTTGAAGTTCTGATACCCTTCTCGCTGAAGTGATGGCTACTAAAAACAGAGTTTTCCAAGAGAGCAACTTTAATGAACAGGAAGCTGCAGGTTCAAAGGGAGGGAGAATTAAAGACGACAGCATCAAATTTAGGTCCCATGGTGGGGGAGGATCTTTTACCGGGGCCTAAGTAAGAGGGTTCCTTTTAGAAAGGCTTTACAAAGTTTGTGCGACATAATCCTGGTCTCTGACAATCCAATGTGAAAATTCGCAATGGCTGCCAACTGAACTCTGATGGTGGCTGAAGAAGATCCCATTTGAAAAAGTTCTGCCAAAAAGTCTAAGACTGTATGGACAGGGGCTGTAAAAGGGTCAACTTGTCTCTCCCCTGCCCAAACAGAGAAACACTTCCATTTGCTAGCATAAGTCTTTCTGGTAGTAGACTTGTGCGAAGCAAGGATGATGTCACGAACTGAATGAGAGACTGAGGGAAGCCTGGCTAGGGTTGGAAGTGGAGCAACCAAGCTGTGAGGTTGAGAGATTGGAGAGATTGATGCAGCCCGCCCGACTGATGTGTCAGAAGATCTGGCGCTGGGTCCAGATGCCAGGGTTGATCTAGTAGATGACGTTGCAGGAACGAGAACCAAATTTGTCAAGGCCAGTAAGGGGCAACAAGGATCATTCTGGATCTCAAAACAGTTGCTTTCTGGATTAGCTGAGTAATTAAGGGAAAGGGGGGAAAAGCATACAGAAGTCCCCGGGGCCAATCGTGGACTAGAGCATCTCTGGAAGGAAGACCTGGGAGAGGGAAGAGGGTGAAGAAGTCTGGGCACTTGCTGTTTTGAGCGGTTGCAAAAAGATCGCAGCAAGGCTGACCCCACCTCCTGAAGATTTTTTTTGCTACTAGCTGGTTGAGAGACCACTCGTGGGGCATGAGAATGGCTCTGCTCAGCCTGTCCGCTATGACGTTGGACTTCCTGGGGATATGCGTTGCTACCAGAAACCGTTGAGAAGAGATCGTTCACTGCCACAGTTTAAGTGCTTCTCGACATAGGGGGTAGGACCTGGTTCCGTCCTGCTTGTTGATGTACAACACTACAGACATGTTGTCTGTCTGAATTGCAGTAGTCCCGGTGGGTAGAGAGTCTTGAAGGGCCTGCAACGCTAAAAGCACCGCTCTCTTTTCCAAGGCATTTATGTGCAAGTGGCTTTCGAAAGGCTGCCATGTGCCCTGGACTGTCCTGCCCTGAAAATGCCCCCCCCACCCGATCAGGGAGGCATCCTTGTCACAGTAGCCACAGGAGGAGGAAGGATGAAGGGTCTGCCCTGAAGAACCTGAGGGGAGACCATCCACCATGAAAGGTGTCTTTTGCATGACTGATTAGAATGCTGTGTGACAATGGAAGCTGTTGAAAGGACCACTGGGAAAACAGCATCCATTGCAGGATCCGCATGTGAAAGCGAGCTAGGGGAAGTAATGTGATAGCTGCTGCCATGAGACCTAGGGTTTTTAGTATGAATCTGGCCTGGACTCTGCTCTCTTGTAGTAGGATTTGAACGTGACCTCGAATGTCTGAAATCCTTTGTACAGGCAGTTTTGCTGACAGTTCCACAGTATTTAAAACGGCGCCTATAAAGGTAATAGACTGACAAGGCGACAAGGCAGACTTTTCTGAGTTTATAGAGATACCTATCCCGTTGCAAATTTGGAGGGTATAATCTCTGGAATGAAGTAGCTGACGCTTGGTGGTGGCAGTAAGGAGCCAGTCGTCTAAGTATGGAAACACCTGGAATCCTTTTCGTCTCAGGTGAGCCGCAACCACTGCCATACATTTGGGAAACACCCTGGGGGCTGTGGTGAGGCCAAAGGGCAGGGCTCTGAACTGGTAGTGACAGACTCCCAGCCGGAAGCGGAGAAACCTCCTGGAGCACCTGTTCATTTTGATATGGTAGTACGCATCCTGAAGGTATATAGAGCACATCCAATTGTCCTGACCCAGGAAGGGTAGAATGGACTGAAGCGTGACCATCCGGAATTTCATTCTTTGAACAGACTTGTTCAGCATGCTGAGATCCAAAATAGGTCTCCAGTCCCCTGTCTTTTTTTGATACCAAAAAGAACTTGGAGTAGACTCCGGATCCTTGCTGGTGTGCTGGGACTGGCTGGATGGCTCTTTTTTCTAGCAGCTTTGAAATTTCTAGTGCTGCTTGATCCCCGAGACCGGGTGGAACATCTGGAAGGAGCCCTTTTGGCAGTTGTGGGGTATGAATAAAGGGAATTTTGTAACCCTCGGATATGATCGACCGTACCCAATTGTCTTGCGTGAGGGAATGCCAGGCTTCTGGGTACAGTGATAGTCTTCCCCCGACTGCCTCCGAAGGTGGACAGTCGGGCAGCTCCTCAGGGGTGCTGGAAGGGTTTGTCAGAGAAAGATTCTCTGCTACCCTGATTCTGCAGACCCCCCCCTGCCCCTCGGGCGGCGTCTATTATTGTTTCCTCCTCTGCCTCTGGAGGAAAGCTCACCACGTGCGTCAGGCAGTACTCCCTGAGGTTTGCGGAACCACATTTTCCCACCTTTCTGACCCTTAGGGTATGGTCTAGAAGGGGTAGAAAAACGGACTCCTATGGCAGAGAGAGTCTTGCCTTCCTGCGCGCACCTGGTCAATGTATCCTTCACTTGAGGTCCAAACAAGGCAGAACCATCAAAGGGGGTGTTAGTAAAGGACACCTTGAAGGGGTCAGCAAAATTGCAAAGCCGCATCCAGGCGTGTCTCCTTAGAGCGACGCCTGTGCCTGCAGCCCTACTCGCTCCATCAGCTGCATAGGAAATGAGCTGCATGGAGGAGTTGACAATAGAGTTTAGGGTCCCCAGCTGGGAGTTGATCTTTTCCTGAGACCCCGCAGCTGATGGGTCCTGTAAGGTATCACTCAGTTCCTTGAGAAGGTCTCTCTGGAGACGGGTGAAATGGCACAAATAATTCAGCGACCGCATAGCAAAGGTCGCTGGGGAAAACATCTGCTTGCCATACCTGTCCATAGTCCTAGATTCCTTATTAGGAGGATGGACAGGTACTGAAGGGTCAGCCAACTCCTTATTAGTGGCCGCCACCACCATGGCATCAACAGGGACGCCCTTAGTTAGAAACTTCTGGTCAGAAGAGGCTGTAATAAATTTTGTAGGCCTCTGGGGAGTTGGTTCCATAGTATCCGGAGCCGTCCACGCCTTTCGAGCCACCACATCCATGAGCGGGTCGAAAGGCGGAGACACCCAGGAGGTGGAAGGGCAAGAACCGAACGCATCCAGGTACACCGACTCATCCTCAGAAGGGTTAAGGGCAGACCAGTTTCCCCTCTGCTTAAGAATCTCCGGGATGTCAGAAAATGTGACATCCTCAGAGGGGGACCTTGGGGACCCTTCTGAGTCATCCAAGTCAGTGTCCGAAGTGACTGACTCGGGGGAGTCTACATGCTTCCTCTTGCATTTTCTCTTTCGAGGGGGCTCCCCTGAAGGATCAGGGGAGGTCTCAGAAGAGGAGGATACACCCAATGGGGCTACCTGTAGCGTTGGTTCTCCACGCTCGGGATCAAGAGAGCGGGTAGAGACTGCAGCAGGCACCACAGAGGGAGGAGCCGAAGGAGCTGACCGTGGAGCAGGCACAGGGGCCAGCACACTCATGACCTCAAAGGTGCCCCTATTAGGCAGGGAAGGGGGTCCCCACTCAGAAGAGACAAGGACTCCTCCCGGCACCAAGAGGGACGGCTCCGAGGCCGATGTCGAGGCCGATGGGGCCGAACTCACCTGCGCCGAAGCTCCGATAGGGAGAACGGGGTCAGACAAGGGTCCGAAGCCACTCGCCCCCTCGGAGCCGACAAGAGAGTCCCGGCGCCCAGATCCCTCCAAGGATGGAAGCAAGGAAGAGATCGGAGCCGAGGAGGGAGCCGAAAGGGGTGGTATTGGCTCCGACGGTCCCGACCCCTACGATCTCCAGCTCCGAACTCACAGGAAGAGTCAGAGGAGGAATCAAAGAGGGAGTAGTGAAAGTCACTGCCTGATGAGGAGGGCTATGCAACATTTGGGCCAGCACCTGCGACTTAAGTAGTCTGCTAACCACCCTCTCGAGGTCATGGTCCGACAGCCTGGAAGACCGAGAGGAATGAGACCTGTGACTCCGCTCTGATAACAAGGGAGACTTTGGAGCCAAAAGGACCGATTCCAGGGAAGGAGACCTGGAACGCTTCTTGCTCGAAGATGGCTCCGACAGCAGAGTTGGAGCAGACTGAGGCCTCGAATCATCTGTTCCGGCCGGAACCAATGTAGTGTTAGTAGTAGCGCCGCTCGGCGATGGCTCAGAATATGGAGCCGACGGTTTGGCGGGCTTAGGTTTACCCGACGAAGGCTTAGCCAGGGAACCTTCAGGCTTTAACAAGCCTATCAAAATAATCTTGTTTCTGCGTTCCTGCAGGACTCTTGGGCTGAACGCATGGCGGACAGAACAAGAGTCCTGCAGGTGCTGAGGGCCCAAGCAATATACACAAGAAGTGTGACCGTCTGTCAGAGGCATCTTCTGACAGCACGAGTCACACTTCTTGAAGCCCGAGACCTTAGTGTCTTTAGACATCCCTGGCAGACAAGGACAACTAAGTGAGGTCTAGTCACAAACACAAAACACACACACAAAAAAAAATTGTAACAGACCAGTAATATAACAAAACCCCACACTTATTAATACAATCTAACTAGGCACACACATACAACTGCAGACAAAAAGTATGAAAGGGGATTGGCCAAGGGCCTAACTATTTGTGAGGGGAAAAAAAACTGTATCAAAACTATCTAAGAGGGAATCCTAAACATGGATCTAAAGGGTAGTAACTATATAACACTATCGCTAATATTTTAACCCAAAAAGCTGACTAAAACCAAGAAAAAATTTTAATACAACCTGAGCCGGCAAAAAGACGCAACCTCGCAGCTGAAGCGGCAAACAAGATCTGGGTATATCACGCCTAGCATTATGGGACATAGGATAGCCTCGAGCCGGTAAAAATAGCTCTCGAGCTTTAGTAATAGGCCGAGTCGGAGCGGAGGTTCGGCTCCGAACCCATCCAGCAAGAATGAAGGTGAGATTGACAACTTAACATTGATGTAATATCATCGGCTGCATGCTTTATACCCCTTACTACCTGACGTCATGGAAGAAGAGACAGCAACTGACATAGGACCCAAGACTTTGATAATCAGGCCGGCAGAGGGCTACCTCAAGCAGATAACCCAAATGCAATGACTGCAACAGTGAAACACGAAGAACATCCAGATTGGTATTTTCTTGGTGCTGCAGCTTTCCTTTTAATGGTTGCTTTAGCACATGTATCAAGGCCAAATTTCATTCCTATATTATCTGAAAAGGTTTTAGCCATTTATAGTTGTGCTTTCTACTCTTTATTTGAGGAACAATATAATTTAAGTCATTTACAAAAAGCAGGCAAGTCAAACAAGGTTGATTTCTGGAAGCCAAACTGTAACCACAGCCTAATCAGTTAGGTAAACAGCTTAATGGGTTAAGGGTAAGACAGAAACAGTGGTGGTGACAAAGAACGACCCTGAATACCCCCAAGCCCATGAATATTTATCCTTGGGATAATAATTTACCCTTTGTCATGGCTCAACTGCAAAGTGGTTTGCCACTCTTTCATGGTCACTATAATATAACTGATCAATGTAGAATATACTTTATACATCTGTAAGCATTCCTTTATTCATGAATGTGGGATGCTGTCAAATGCTTTTTTGTAATATATCTATAAACATGCACAGATTCTTCCTCTTTTTACAACTCTCTATTATGGATTTGTTTAGCAACAAGTGATCTTTTGCCCCATATGACTATTTTATTATTGTTTTGGTCTATTGTCATAATCAAGTTTTTCTCTAAATGACTATAAACCCTGTCAGCATTAGTTCTAGTATATCATTTGTATATTGTTAGAAGGCAAGTTATTCGCCTTAGGATGGCTTGTAGATTCACGACTAAGCAGAAATTTCATTTTTTTCTGTTGTTACCCATGGATGCACATATAACTCATTCTTGCTCAGGGCTAAACATTTGTGTAAAGATGTTAATATCTTCACCAGAAGTTAGGTATTACATTTGGGTCCAAAGTTTGCCATTCAGGAGCTTTTCTTAATTTTGTTTCAATTTCTCTGACTCTTACTTCATCCAATTTTATATCCTCTACACTAGAGCTTGCTACTGTTTCTAGCATCTTTGTTATGTTCATCAGAGTCTTCATAAATACGTCTCATACATCTATCTATGGGTCTACTTTAAATTCTCGAAAAACCAAAACGTTGAGTTGCAAAATGCCAAGATGGAAATGAAAGGTTACATTCATGAGCATACAGATCATCGTAAGTTTTCACTGCGAAAGGCAGTAGTTGTCCACTGTGGTGAACTCTATCCTTTTCTACACTGCAGTGTGATCTCACAGTTGGCATACTTAGTTGGGGGGGGGGTTGGGGGCAGCCTCCCACTTGGAAAGGTTTTATTTGCATCAATTTATTTTTTAAGTTTTGTTGGCCAATTGTTTACTTACCAAGGATAAATTTATGACCATTTCCATCTCGCCATTTTGCAACTCGACGTTATTGCAATGCATTATTTTGACATATATATATATATGATAGATACATATAATACATAGGGTCTCTATCAGTTCAGCGAATGGCATTTTCAGTGCATTTACAATGAACATGCCATTTGTCTAACTGTTCATACAAAGACTGCGGAACAGTGAGGATCGGGAAAGTTGTCTTTTGTTTCCCCAAGACTCTATAAAACCTTTTTGAGTCATTAATGAATTGCTTATTTTGTATTTTTTTCCTTTATATTTATCTGCCTACCTTCTAAGTATACTGCTTTTGCTGATATTTTTAGTTGTATTACTGGAACTAGTGTTTGACAATCCTTGTCTGTTTTGATACTGTGCATGAGTTTTACAAAATCTAATCTAAGTATTTTTGTTGATCTGATACTTCTTCTATATTCTTCTAACAATGATGCTTCAT
>NC_056749.1:650637207-650707207 GCF_019279795.1 Protopterus annectens | reverse complement strand
AAACGTGGGAAAAGTTTTGAAATGATTTATTGTGGTCTCATTTTTTTATATTAAAAAAACTGGCATTTTAACAGGGCTATGTACACTTTTTATATCCACTGTATCTTTCAGAAATACAGATATGTCTAAAAAATCAACACTTGTTTCAGATACAGATGGTACAAACTTCAAAAAATCTGTTGTGTGGTTCAGATACGACATAAATTCTTGTAACATTTAATTTGTTTTGAAGCAATAATCCTGTTTACTTACCTGGAACTTCTGGAAGTTTTCTTGTGTATTTAACCAGGACATTTTACTGTGCTGTCCTGTCTTCTTTACTTGGATTTATAATTTTTTGTTTGAATAACAACCTTTACCTTGCATGGAGTGTTTTTCTGATATATATGTATACATACATATTTCACCTCAGAACATACAGCAGGTATTAAAAAAAGTGAAATACCTTCTACTGGATTTACTGTTGCTACTGCAACAGTGATCTATTAGTACACCTAATACTATGGTAAGTTTACTTACACAGTTGTGTTATGTTCAGCATTTAGATCACTGATGTAGTAGACTAAGCTATAAGGGTAGATTTTCATAGCTTATAATCATATAAATAGAAGCAAGGAATTCAAGCAACAAGAAGCCCTGGAGAATGGTACCAACAAAGCCTGTTCTGGACCTAGAGAAGGAATCACGTTTGTAGTGCTTTCTGGAAGTATGTAGAGAGGACTGCACTGCTACCTTTTATTTTGGACCTTTAGAATCTACCCCTTTCAAAAAAGCTACAGATGAATCCAAAATCCTGGTAGAATGGGCAATAGCCATATGTGTGCATAAAGAAACAGCATGAAACAACCCTATCCAAACCATCTGTTTTGACACTGGTTAACCTTTTTTTCTTATATTCATAGGAGACAAACAGATGACCAGCTAATAGCTATGTAGTCTGTGGACATCCAGAATGTGCAATATTCTTTCTCCTGTGTTTTTAGGTTCTGGGGGAAATACAAGTAGATTAATAGACTAGCTTAAACCAAACTCTGAAACTACTTTAGGCATAAAAGAAGGAAGAGTTCTCAAATAAACTATGTCTTTATGGAAAATTAGGCAGGACTGACTCACCATAAGATCTTATAACTCATTTACTCTTCCTTCAGCTGCACAGCACAGTTTCCATGTAAGTACCATAAGCCAGCCTAAAGATTTGATTCAAATGTTAGAGGTGTCAACTTTTCACACAAAAGATTATGATCCCAGGGAAGAGCCATCTGTTTTCTAAGTGAATAAATATGTAAAACTGCTTTCAAAAGCTGCTTTACTTGGGGGATCTACAGGCAGATGAGCAGAAATGGCTGCAAGATGAGTTTCAATAAAAGAGCAGAGGCCATCGGCTAATAACTCACATGAATAAATCAAGAAACAGAGGCATCAGGGCTTCAAAAGAGCTGCAGTTTTTACAACAGCACCAGCTATAAGATCATTTCCCATGTGCACATGTGTTTTTTCAGAAACAGATTTTTCCACCTCAAGCCATGCAAACATTATTAAAGAAGTAAAAATGTGCCTAAACTGTATAAAAATGCTATCAACCATGCAGCCAACTGAAGAATTTTCTGTTTGGGGTGTATTAAATGACTTGTATGAATAACTCATCCGTGGTCAAGCTTGTGGAAACTGCCCTTGGTCAGTCTCATAAGAAAGGTGAACCACTCCTGCCTTAGTCAAAAAGAAGGTCAACATTACAATTTTTGGAAAGCCCCTGAGAATCTTAGGAGAACACTCTGAAGCAGAGGAAAAGGTGGAAAGCATACAGGAATATTTTCTTCCACAGGAATGAAAAACTGTTTTAAAGGTCTGTTAGCAAGGAATCCTGAAACAGAATTTTGTAACCATTCTGAAAAGAGGCAAACAAATTTATTTGAGATGCTTCCCACAGCTAGATCAATTTGTGGAAGACTCCATGGTGTACTCTCCATTGGTGAGGGTTTGTCCTAACCCTGCTTAGCTTGTCTGCAGCAATGGTTTGCTCTTATGAAATGTATGATTGCCTAAAGAGTCAATCTGAGCTAAGTTGTTACATCCCAAGCAGGTCTGCAAAGGGGCAAGACTCCCCTTGTTTGATTCTGTACCACATCACTAAGGTATTGTCTGTGATAACTAGCAGAGGTTTTGGATGTCCTCCCAGTGTTCACATGGGTTTCCTCTAGGTGCTCTGGTTTACTCCCACATTTCAAAGACAAGCAGTAAGACTGGACAATCTAAATTGTCCCTAGGTGTGAGTGTATGTGCAAGCATGTGGTATACCCTCTGAAGAAGGGTGGGCCTTGGGCTAGCAACCTGACCCCGTAAAATCCAAAACCATTACAGAGAGTACTCATTGTCTGATGTGCTGAAAGGCACACTATGGATGCAAGAGAGAGAGAGATATCTTTTACGGTGGAAGAAAAACTCTTGCTGGGGATGAGTCTACAAGACATTCCAGAAAAACTACTGAGGGGAAAGGGAAGAAATATGACTTCTGCAATTTCAGCAAAAACACTAGACTGAGCAGGAGTTTAATGACCCATGTCAAGGAGTACTGACCACTAGAAAAAGTGTCTGCAAATACAAGGTAATCATCCAAATAAGGAAATATGTGAATGCCATGAACCCTGCAGAGAAGGATCACTGGATCCAGGCACTTTGTAAAGACCTTTCGTGAAGTGGACAAACTAAACAGTAAGAGAGAAAATCTATATTAAAAAAAAAAAAAAAAAAAAAAAAAAAACAAATGCCTGAATTCCATGCATACAGAAATGTGATGAAAAGCATCTTTTAAGTCCAATGATACCATGGAACTGCCACAGGGTGTGACAGACAACAGGCACTGAAGGTTTAGCATTATGAACTGTTGGAATCTTGATAAGACATTGAGAAAGAAAGGTTCTACATCTGCTCTCCAAGTTCCCTTCTTCTTTGGCATCAGAATAAAAACATTTGCCCTTCCAGGTTGAGTGCATGTGTTCGATAACTCGAGTCAACATTTGCTCTAGGACAGGAAAAAGCAGGAATGCCTAGTTTATAGGATAAGTAGGGATCCACTGAAAAGGAGAGAGGGATTCCCATTGCCATATATACCCTTGCTGGATAAGACTCAAAACTCACTTGTTTGAGACATTAAGATGTCACTGTGGAAGATGGAGACCTAGACTGATTAATAGATTTGAAGGACTGTCAGGTTGGGAAGTGGTGGCGGTAGAAGAGAAAAACAGTCCTCCTGACCTTTTGGATGGTCTTTGGATTTGGGCGGACCCATCTTTTTTATCTGAGGCTCCATCTCACTGCTTTTTGAAACTGCACTCACTGGTACTTTCCTGAGACATCTTACTCTGTTTCTTGGAATAGGATCATAAGAAGGAAGGAAAATGAAAAGTTTTTACTGAATATAGAAAAGAAGGTTTGAAAATCTGAGTAACCCCTTGAGACATTTTCCCTCTCTCATCAAAGTTTTTAAGGACCTCAGCAGTAGATGGTCCAAATAAGACATCTTTATCCAGGGGAGAATTCAAAATCTCCACTTTAACATCTGGAAGGTTTTGAGAATGTAACCAAATAAATCTTCTCAGAACTGAACCAGTAGCAGCACCAGCTCTAGAAACAGCAACAGCAAAGTCATAGTCATAAGAGCATTTTAAAGAGTTAAAAATAAAGATAATTGCCAGTCAATGGCCATACACTTCCAAGATAAAATTTAATTAAATGTAAAACCACATATTTAGTGCTTTCATCTCTCCAGTGAGACTTCTTCAGAATACAAAGAAAAAGTGCATTACCTACATGTTTTTATAATAAAATCATTAATTGACCCACCAATCAACACTAGATTCAGTTAAACTGATACTAAACATTTAAAGAAACAGCATGTACAAATCTCTATTATTGTGTTACCTATCCCAACATTTAAATACAAAAATGATATGTACAAATATATAATCTTAAATGTTCAAAAAGTTTTTTTGTGATATGAAAATAAGAAAAACATCACATAATACCTTCAAACAGTATTAGCTTTTTCCACTAGAAGGGGTGTGATGGAGATGCTCTCATTCAGACCTGGTGGTAGCATTGCTGCTAATTTTAACTGCTATTCTATCTCCTTCCTTTTCAAAACATTTTTCCAACCCCCCCGTAGGGTTAGGAATCATTTTTTTCTAAAATTCCAAACAAAAATCATTTGGAATCACAAGTAAGTGTATGGTTGTAACGAGCTTTACTTAATTTCTTGTTCTTTATATCATTCATATGCTCATAAACTCTTGATTTTAAAGCACGCTCTGTCTTCCCTACATAGAAAGATGCACAGGAATCACATATTGCTAAATATACCACCCTAGAAGTGCAACAACTACCTTTTTTAAAAAATACCAAACTTTGCATATAATTATTAAAAATTAAATTATCCTGTTTAGTGTATTTGGATTCCAATGATTTCTTAAAATTTGGTGCTGTCTTCATGACAAATCTAGGTATAGTCCCAACCTTCCCCAATACCTCTTTGTTAGTCATGAATATATTCCAAATAAAAATATCAAGAAAACGTGAATATGATTTTATTTTGTATTTGTAGAGATACAAGAATTTATTAGCTATTTAAGTGGGACAACCAAATTCCTGTAATTTACTTATAATTACAATAAACATAACATTAATTACTTGGATACCTCGATTTCACATGATATTAGGTGTTTTAAATCAAGAATATTTAGAAAAGAGACGTTTTGTAATGGTTACTTACCTTTTAATAGTAACCATCCCCTTCAACAGAAAAAGAGCATTATAAGGGGAAAGGCAATAAGAGCAGCCCATATAACATCGCACATGGAGGATGCAAGGTCTGAATTGGATACCATCATGGAAATGTTTCTAGGGAGAGGGTATCCTAGGCTTCCCAGAGAGGAAATTATTGAGGACATCTACAGGAAATGGGGTACTTATTTTAAGCCACTTCTGGGAGTGGGCTTGGTTAAGGAACATAATACTTTAGTTAACAACACATATAGCAAAGCTTGTGTATTACAATTCAATCATTTAACTGATCGTATACAAAAAGCATTCATACAAAATTAGAATATATTCAGGACTAACAAAGGTATTGGGGAAGGTTGGGATTAAACATAGATTCTTCACGAAGACAGCACCAAATTTTAAGAAATCCTTGGAATCCAAATACACAAAACAGGATAATTTAGTCAAAGGAACTTTAGCTTGTAGCAGGTGTAGCCAATGCCCATTTATTTTGAAGGATGCTACCCTAAGGTTAAATAAATATATGCAAAGTTTGGTACTTTTTAAAAAAGGTAATTGTTGCACTTCTAGGGTAGTATATTTAGCAATATGCGATTCCTGTGCATCTTTCTATGTAGGGAAGACGGGGCATGCTTTAAAATCAAGAGTTTATGAGCATATGAATGACAAAGAACAAGAAATTAAGTAACGCTCTTTACAACCAAACACCAACTTGGGATTCCAAAAGATTTTTGTTTGGAATTTTAGAAAAAATGATTACTAACCATAGGGGGAGATTGGAAAAATGTTTGGAAAAGGACGGAGATAGAATGGCAGTTAAAATTAGCAGCAATGCTACCACCAGGTCTGAACGAGAGCATCTCCATCACACCCCTTCTAGTGGAAAAAGCTAATACTGTTTGAAGGTATTAGGTGATGTTTTTATGTTATTTTCATATCACAAAAACACTTTTTGAACATTTAAGATTATATATTTGTATATATCATTTTTGTATTTAAATGTTGGGATAGGTAACACAATAATAGGGACTTGTACATGCTGTTTCTTTAAATGTTTAGTATCAATTTAACTGAATCTAGTGTTGATTGGTGGGTCAATTAATGATTTTATTATAATAAGATGTAGGCAAGACACTTTTTCCTTGTATTCTGAAGAAGTCTCACTGGAGAGATAAAAGCGCTAAATACGTGGTTTTACATTTGTCGTTGTCATAATTAAATTTTATCTTGAAGTATACGGCCGTTGACTGGCAATTAATTTTTAACCAGTTATACAGTTTATTATTATTTTTCGTTATAGCATTTTAAAAAGTGTTTGGTTGCCACAGAAGCAGACCTATTTTTAAATGGAGAGAAGGCTGACTATCAGGCAAACTGCAAGCTATAAAGAAAACATCCTCTAAGGCAGGTAACGCAGAAGTAACAGCTGCAGGTTGAGGAAACTGACAAATCACAATACTTTTGCTGGAAAGGGGTTCCATTTTGTTCCTACTGAAACAAATATCTTTTTTAGAATATTAACACAATGAGAGATGTCTTCTAGAGGGCAATGTGAAGGTTTGAGCAAGAATAACTAAAGAAACTCGGTCCCTTTTCTCATCTGACTACAAGTCCTAGCTAGACTGAGAGGAAAGGGGAACCTGGATTTAATACATTAAAAGCAGAAAGTAATACCTTAGAAAAACTCAGCATTTCTTCCCTGTCCGTAGTTAAGGAAGTAAGAGAACAAGGATACTTAAGCTTCTGCTTTTTATCCTTAAGACAATTGGAGGAAAGGAACTAACACATGACAGGAACATTATCTGGGATGAGGTACCTTACCCTGGCTAAGCAGAAAACCTTCACCCATTCCTTCCCTGATGGTAAAAAAGACTCTCTCCTTTTCCCAGTGAGGGACAACCTATAGCAGCAGAGGAAGTGCTAGCCTTTAGTAGATTCCCAAGGAGCTACTCCACAGGGACCAGGAATAAAAGAAAGGCAGTCCAAGGAACTAGTGTTGTACATAGCAAAGTTATACACAGTGATGGAACCAACTGGTCACCTGAAGACTCCCAAGTAACTTCCTTGTTTTTTTTTTTTTTCTGATGAGGATGCAGGAAATGCAGAAACTGACAACTGTTCCATGTTCAAGCAAGTAAAGGGACCTCGCAGGTGGGTATCAGTGCCTGAGTGAAGTGTTGAACCTTCTGACAGGAAATTTTAGGTTTTATCATAAAATTTTCCCTCACAGTCAGAAAAACAGCCAAATCCTGCCCCACAAACAATTTATCTACACAAAAATGTTCCACACAAGTGCTACATAATTAAAAATCCTTTCAATAACAATAATAAAATCCTAGCATAAAAGTTTCACAGAAACTGAAAAAAAGGAAGAATTTTCCCAGAAGTGGACTTATCTGTCAAGCCTTGCAATGATCACTAGCCGATTGTCAGTTCCACAAAGCTCTTTGGTGGCAAGGTTCTAAAGTTTCCTGGCACCCAAAAAGCAAATTATATGGCTCAGGTTTAGCCAATGGCATTCTGGGTATGTGCAAGGTATCCTAAAGCTTTAAAGTTGGTTGGTGATCATATCTTAGGCATGGATATTAACCTATATAGCTTAGGCTACTGCAACATTGATCTAAATGTTGATCATCATCTGATATGTCAGGAAAACACAAAAATGGATCTGCATTGGGATATCATTTCCTTATGGCAATTTTTTTCTTGAAGATATCCTCTCATGCTTTTCCTTTCTTTTTCTTCTTTTCCTCTCATTATCTTATCATTACTAACTTAATTAGCATTTCTACTTAGTCAACTACCACTCTCTATGTTCTCTCTCCCTTAGTAGTTCTAGAAACATGCTTTATGCCTCTTATTTGCAATTAATCTTTGTATTTTATAGCTTCATCTCATGTAGCTTTCATAACTTACTGCTTTGTATTGTATAGTTGTTTACTGTGGCCAATTCTTTGTGTGCTACTGCTAATTCTTTATTACCTGAATCTATACATACTACTTAGTTTAAATGCCTCTTTTATTAAGTTTTCATGCTTGTAGCTGTAATGGTTATTTATCTACTTTTGTGTACACATTATTTACTGTTTTCATATTATTTCCTTGCCATGTTTTACTGTCGGGGCTTTTCTCCCCAGGCCTCTGCTGAAAAAGGGCTTTTGCTCAGTTGGGCTATCCTGGTCAACAAATGTCAAATATTCAAAAAGATCACTAGTTGTATGTTCCACCTGAAGTTAGGAAACTATGGTATTGAATAAATAGTGTGGTCTTGTTTAAGGGTCAAGAAGTCACAAACAAGTTATCAGCTTTAGAAGGAAATATGCAACAGTAGAAAGATAAAAATGGTAAGTATAGACAGCCAATACGAAACAAAGAGAAGATAAGTGATAAAAATGAACAGGAAGTCATAGAACCAAGATTAGAATACAAAAGTAACAGTGATCCTGCACTTCTCTTCACTAGAAACTGAACCGCAGCAGTAAAATATAAAATGTAAGTTATATTTATGGCATTGACATTACTTTTTGAATTAAAAAAAAAAAAGTTCCTGGTTACACCTTAGGTTTAGAAATTCTTTACAGCAAGGTTATACAAAAGGCACCTTTCACATGTGCCCAAATAAACAAAGTAAACTAGTTAAAATGGCTTTTTTTTCCCCCAGAAAGCACTCGTAGTCGTCACAAACGCATTTAACAGTATCCATTGATTTGATTCACACAATTCTTATATTAAAGAAGGGTACATCATGAAAGCCATTCTGTAAAACAATGTGCACAGAATATTCTATCCCACATTGTCCTGCACTACTACTTTAATGGCTTCCTCTCAGGAACATGTATGTATCCCGTTTTGATCAAGTACTACTCAGTCTGTTGATCTAACTAAAAAAAATATTTTTCCAGACCACTGTTATCAATTGACTGCAATGCCTTCATTTACTGTTTAAGAAAAAGAGATCAGGAATGGAATAATAAATCTATGAACAGGAAACTGGTAAGAAAATAGAACTTAGAAAAGGAAGGTTGAAAAATCACTATGAGGGTATTCAGAAATGCTATCAATAATGTCATAGTATGCTGCTTAAGTGTATGGTAAGACCATCTCAGCTCCAACACCCTGAGAAGAAGGATACACAATAAATCAGACTGGCTGCATTACCTGCAGTAGTTAATGTCCTGAAGACCACATATGTGACTGCATTGTGAGCAGTTAGGATACATACCTGAGGATATGCACATTCACATGCATGATGAAGTGCCTCAGAACAGCAACTCAGGCACAGTCAGCAATTCATTATATAAACAGAGAAAAGGAGTGGAGAAATAAACCTTAAAAAAAGACAGGTTGGGGACAGGAAAAACACTACTTTTGGGACAGGTGTCCATTTTACATTTTATAAGAAGAGGAGTTGAATTTGGAAGGTAACAAGGAGCCTATGCAGGAAGGAAAGAGGGACTAATGAAGGTAGCAGAAAGACAGTTCACATGTATACAACAGAAATAGGGGAAGGTACAGGGAAGCCTGTTTGACTAGCCCAGAGGAGAATACACCTTCAAGGCTGATGTCATGGAAAGGGTCTGCTTGGGTGGCCTGATCTTTTGGGCCAGTTGACTACACAACTCTATCAGCTGTACTAGGAGGTGCTCAATGTCTACAATACAACAGTCTAACTGCTGGTGTACTTTGAATGTGATTAGCTACTGCATCTGATAGCAGGTGACCAACAGGGATCCTCTGGACCTCGCAGAAGAAAGATACCTACCCCCACTTGTGAGAGATGACCACAAAGACTACTAGGAAGACCCCACCGGTCACCTACAGCTGCATGACCTTTGTCTCCCTGCTGAAAGGCAGGCCTGGTAGCCACTAGTGACCCAGTACCAGTTGCATCAGCTGGTGCAGAGCCAAGTGTCCCTGCACCACAGCTAGACCTTAGAATGGTGAGAAAAAAAAAAGCACAGAGTAACTACAATCCATTAGTAAACATGTATGTTACAGATTTACACCTGCACAATACAGTCATGGAGTTCGTATATGTACCCTGCTGCTGGGACAGTTTCTCAGCCTTCCCAAGACTGGTACCCCTGCTAAACACTCTCTCTCTCTTTCTCCCTCTCATTCCCCTTGAATGCAATAAAAGAAGTAGGGAAAATTCATCATGATATCACTCTGTTGAAAAAGGCAATCAATCAAACAATAGCAAAAAAATTCAGCTATGTAATTCTTATTGCAAAAGGATGGCACACTCTCCATGGTAAAACAGGTCAACACAGTGCATTTGCAGGTCAATAAAGTGATGCCTGCACTCTATCCTGAGAAGATGATGCTAATGTATTGCTCTACCACCTTGGAATGATGATGCCAAGCATCCACTTTTACAATGGGTCATCATAATGACACAGCAGATGCCCTTGATATTTCTTGTGCAGCAGATATAAAAATATCTTTGTTTCCTGGCTGAATGGGTAAGGATCACTTCTAAATCCAACATCTAAATAGGTTAATCAACTCTATTGGGCTCCACAAGTAGCAAAATGGTATCACCAAGTACATGGCTGCATATTTAGACATCATGTTATACACATTATTGTGCAGCAACATTATGCTACTTAAAGTATCACTACAGTAGAGTCATATAGCTACAGGCTTTGCTGGCTGTAAATATGAGCAAAGTGTGCACACGTGCCATTAGCCTAGGGATGGGCAGGATTGAATATGGTAGTGCTGACTGGATTTGATATCATAATGCATTATGGCAGCAATTCAGAGATGATCCGGCAATGTTACCTCATTATTGTAACTGCTAGGCCCATTTTAGCGTGAAAATGTACAGTCATTACACTGCAGAAGATGACAGGATTTCAGTAAACAAGACTATAATGTCGGGTTTAAAGGGTTTACTTTTACTCTGCACATGCTAACTCTCGCACGTGCCTAACTAAGATGCGTTGTATCATATTTTACCACGCCGACTAGTTTACTTGTGCCTCTAGGAAGCGCTCAGTTTTCCATTTTGTCCCCCTCTAAGTTTTCATCCAGAGGCTAGTCATAGATTTATTGTACCTATTATTTTCCTAGCATACTCTCTACTGAGAGTTGGACATTGTATTCTAGGCACTGTGTGCTAGGTACATTGCATTATTAGGCACAGTAATTGAATTTCTTCCCAAGGCTTTTTAATACTTATATTTGTAGCAATCAGAGAAGTGGGATCCTTATAGCTTTAGCTGCTCCTACTTCCACTATAACTCTTTATAGGTATATAACTTTTGTAAGGGATTTCCTACTAATAATAGGGTAAAGGTCCACCTAGGAGTGCTAATATGGCATTGTGACCCATTTTTTTCCTAACTATACAGGTTGTGTGGTACTCCTCTGTAATTGACTACAACTGAAGGTCCATACCTTAGTGTGCAGTATTCTAGTCTCGTAGGGGTTTATATGCACATGCATATTATTGATTTTGCTGTACATCCTGCCTACATCTAGCATTTGTATAATGTGCACTATACTTACGTATTTTTAGTTAACTGTAAAGAAGGTCATATCTGTCTTGTTTTCTTCAGACGTTGCTTGGATGGTACAAACTACTGGCCTATAGGTTTTGTCTTCAAATCATGTGATACTGTGACTTTTATTATTGTTTGTTGCATTTTATGTTTTGATACCTGTAAACTTTGACTATTTGAGTTAACATGTTTTTATATCACTAATCTACAATTCCTCTCAACTTTTTCTCCTGCTCTTCAGCTGTCCTGTCCCACCCTGAACTACCCACTTTGTATACGCCCGGGTGGACACTTGGCCCAACCACTTTTACCAGCAGTTCAACCTGCCGCTTAACCAAGTAAATCAATCTGTACTGAACCAGCTTATCCCAGAAGGACTCAAGGAAGTATGTATATCTGCTGCTAAATTGTGAATTTTATCACTTTTAGGCCCAACTAGGTGTTCAGTGCGCTCCCCTGCCTGAATAGCCAGCAGCCAAGCCCTTACTCTATTGTATCTCTGCACTCCCTCCACATCCAGATCCCTGATTTACATTAGCTCCTATTTCCCCTCAGCCTATCTAGTCCAGGGACTGCCCAGGTGGGTTATAAGCTGCATTTCTCCATTTGTCCACTAGATGGCAGTCTCTTACCAATAATCCTGACTACTTCTCTCACTACTGATTCTCTCTGCAAACTATAACTTTTCCTGTTTATTCTGTCCCACATATTTTTACCACCTCTGTCCTTCTGACTATATGTTTCCCTACTCACCTTTCATCAACTACACAATCTGCTGATTGTTCCTGCGCTTCTCCTGCTCTCCTTATTTCTAACCGCTCCGTTCGCCCTGCGGGCTCACTCCGCTCCCCTACCCTGCCCCCAAATCTCACCCGCCCCCAGTACCTCTACCTTTATTCTACCATAACCACACCCACTGTCTTCCCCCAAACCAATCAGTCTCCTCCTCAATAGTAACACCCACTCCCTTTTTCCCGCTCAAATTTTCCAACCCTCCTCATCTATCAGATCACACCTATCCAATTAGGACTTATCATCCTCTCCACCACCACTCCCCAGCATACCCACACTAATCCCTCACTTACTGTTCACCCCTCCCCCTCCTTTATCAACCTACTACCTACTCTATAATATATATATATATATATATATATATATATATATATATATATATATATATATCCCTCTCTTGTAACTACCAATACTACACAAAAATAGTACCTCTAAATAGCCTATTCCCCCATGTTATCTAAACACTCACAAATCTCCTATCTATTACTTTTACTTCTCAACCTATCCTACCTTCACTACCTCACCCAGCCCCACACTCCATACCATCAACACTCCTTCCATGCAACTAACCATCTTTCCTTCTCTCCCCCACATCCTTGGATCCCAATCTCCCCCACCTTTATCCTATAGCAAACATCCTACTTTTTCCCTACAAACTTATTACCTCATATAAATCTCCTACCCCACTAATAACTAACAAACCCTTAATAATTTCACCTGAATCCAACCTACACTCCAAACTGTGCTATTACCTCTCTAACTCAATCTCATATTTGATCTGCAGTCTACTATCAGGTGACATCCATCCCAACCCTGGCCCATCCAACTCATCCAACACAAACAAGTCAATATTCCTTACTTCTTTAAATTCTCAGAGCATAGTTAATAAAATCCCAAACCTCCATGCCTGGATAAATCATAATAAACCTGACATCCTATCCATCTCAGAAACTTGGCTAAAACCCCACATAAAAGACTCTGAAATTATACCACCAAATTACTGTATCATTAGAAAAGATAGATCCCACAAAAAAGGGGGAGGAGTAGCACTCATATACTCATCCTCCTTATCAGTCACTCCCTATAATAAGCCTATCCCACCCTTTAAGAATGCCGAACTACTCCTTGCAATACTTCAAATTAACAAACATAAGCACATATGTATAGCTCCCTCTACATCCCCCCAGGGGATAATATTTCTACTCTTGAACACATCCTCTCCTGGCTCTCCACCAACATCAGTAATGAAACAATAATCCTAGGAGATGTGAATATTAACTGGGCTTCCATTCAATCTCCTACAAATCCACTCAACATCAACCTCTACAACTTTTCACAACTAATTAACTCTATAACACATCCCTCAAAAAACCCCTCCAGTGGCAGTATTTTGGACTGGATTCTAGACTCACATCCTCAATACTTCTCTGACAGGGGTACTCTTCCAGATCCTCTTAGTGACCATCTTCCCATCTTTACATACCGACTCCATTTAAACTTATATCGTTCCCACAACTATATTACCGTATGTGACTAAAAAAACTTTAACACAACATCCTTCACTAACTCCCTAAAAGCTATAAACTGGAACGGTCTAAAAACATTACCTCTCGACAACGCAGTTGCTCACTTTAACACCTTATTCCTAAAAATTCTAGACCACCATGCTCCCATAAGGACAAAGAGAATAAAAACTAAAACAGCCGCTCGGCTTACTAAAAACACACTAACTATTATGAGGCAAAGAAATAAAGCCTGGGCTCTCTACCTAAAAAAACAGGTCCCCCCCTCACCCTTCTTGAATACAAAACACTTCGAAATAAAGTAAAAAAACTCATCATTTCCGACCGACAAAACTTTTTTTCCACACTACAAAACAACAACAAAACTAACCCTCAGAAATTCTGGAAAGGTATCTCCACTCTCCTTAACCCCGGCAAACTAGACACCCCTCCCCTGACCCAAATGCTACTGACACTGACTTAGCAACCCAATTTAACACTTTTTTCATTGACTCTATCTCTAAACTTACTTCTTCTTTCTCTAATACCACCACAATCTCCACATTACCTCCTCCCTCCTCTACCATTACTCTTCCCTGTTCTTCCACCACTCCCTCACTCTCCCCCACTAACTCACAATCCTTTACCCCTTCTTCTACTATCACTCACCTCTCTCCATCTCCTTCCCCTACTTCCCACACTTCCCAGTGTCCTCCCTTCTCATTAAAACCAATTCCCACTTTTACTATAAAAAAACTCCTTCAGAAATTGAAGCCATGCTCCAATGCTCCAGATGATATCCCTGCTTATTTTCTCAGTCTAGCCGCTGAAGCAGTCACCTACCCCATTAGCATTCTAATTAACCGTTCAATCCAGGAATGCATATAACCCAAAATTTGGAAAAAGGCCTTCATTATACCATTACATAAAGGAGGCAACAATAATAATGTTACCAACTTCTGTCCCATTGCTATCCTGTCTCCTATCTCTAAACTCTTAGAAAAATGCATACAACAACTTCTTCCACACCTCTTAGATAAACAGCTTCTAACACCCACACAACATGGATTCAGGCCAAATCATAGTACTATGACTGCCCTTCTCTCCTTCCTTGAAACTATTAATAAAGCCCGGGATTCTGGCCTTATTGTTTCCACCCTTCTACTAGACCTTTCTAAAGCCTTCAATACTATCTCTCATAGCCTGCTTTTAACTAAACTCTCTAAACTTAACCTATCCCCTTCTTCCTTGAACTGGTTTTCCAGCTACTTATCTAACCGATATCAAGCAGTAAAATGGAAAAAGGCCACCTCCTCATTTCTTAATACCCCAACCGGAGTCCCCCAAGGATCCATATTAGGTCCCCTTCTTTTTAATATATTTATAAATGATTTCCAGAACTCTATTCCTTTCTCAAATATCATCCAATATGCAGATGATTCAGCTATCATCTGCTCTGCCACATCTACCCCTGTACTCCTAAAACTTACTCAAGAAGCTTTTTCAACCACTGAGCAATGGATGAAAAGAAACCACCTTGTATTAAATGCCTCTAAAACCAAACTAATGGTATTTACTCCCTCTAAAACTACCTCATTCAACTTTATCTCCTTCACTATCACTAGCCAAAACAATATACCTCTGGAACTGGTATCAGAGACCAAATTACTTGGGGTCCAAATTGACAACCAGCTTAAATTCCATTCTCACTTACAACTAAACATCAAAAAGACCCATCAAAAACTAGGCATGCTCTACCGACAAAATAACTACCTTACCCCTGCCACTAAAGTAACTCTCTACTTCCTTTCTTATCCCCTCCCTTCTCTACGGAACTCCTCTTCTCACTAACCTACAAACCTCTCTTAAATCTCAACTTTCCTCCTGCTACAACAAAATTGCCAAATTTGCTACCAGCCAAAAGTCATCCTCCCATCACTGCCCTTCTCTCCAAAAACTAAAATGGCTAGAACTACCAAATCAACTCATCTATACACAACTAACTCTTGCACATAAGCTCATTTTAACCCCACCCTCTGTCCTTCACTCTCTTCTACCTTTAAGATGTACCTTCCTGATCGAGTACTAAGGTCCAATAATCAAAATCTAATAGAAGTGCACAAACCATCCCGTCCACCAGGCAAAAATCTTCTATCTTATGGTTTAGCACGTCTCTGGAACTCCCTACCACCTTCCATTCGTACTACTTCTAACCATTACTCTTTTAAAAAATCTCTTCACTCACACCTAATATCCCAATGGGAATGCTCCTGCTCTCTCCCCACATAGCAAATGATATCAAACTCCTGTTCCATTCTTTCTATGGAAAACAAACCCCTTTTTCACCTCATTCAAGGCCTTAGATTCCTTCTTTCTCTCTTTCTCACTCTCTCTCGATCTTATTCTTATCTAAAACTTTCTCTTTCTATTCATCTCTCCATATACTTTTATTCCAGTACTTGTATGTTAGTTGTAAATATTGCATCAGACTGCTGCTACTTATATGCGTTTTGAAAACAATGAATCAGACTGTAACTATGAATTGTATGTTCCTAAGAAGAAATGCCTCTCTGCTGTACAATGCAATGTTCCACTGCCAGTCAGTTTTAACTCCAACCTCATCACTAGTGTGTATTACTTGCAATGTTTGCTGTATTAATTGTAAAGGTCTTGTTCAAAACTGCAACCTTTGTATAAATATAATATTTAAACTACTGTAACCTAGAGTGCTATTGCAGCTTTTCTCCCCAGGACTCCATTGAAAACGGGTTCAAATGGCCCAATGGACTATCCTGGTAAACCAACTGCAAATAAATAAATAAATAAATAAATAAATATTAACTGTGATACAGTCATAGTGAAAAACAAAACATCTGGCAATGAATATCTACACTGCACTGCACACCCAGATGTGTGGCAACAACAGCTAGAGATAGAAAACAGCAGCTTGTGTGAGGTAAACAGAAAAACAGCGTGCTAGATGAATGTTCAACTGGGGGCTCAAAGTGACACAAAACATAGCATTACAGCATGACAGGTAAATGTCCCAAGGAAGGCCACACATTGGCCTATGAGCACAGACTGCAAGACAAATTATAGGAGATAAAATAGTTCCTGTACTTAGTTCAAGGCATGGCTATTTATTCTGAGGGATGAGATTTGAAGGATGCACACAGCACTAATGTCCATTGGCATGGTGCTGCAAGAAGGTGGGCAGTGAAATCACAGGCGTTACTGCTGTCAGTATGGGAATGGTCAAAGCTCAAAAGAAGACAGGCATGTGAACAGCAAATGTCAGGAATGGGACAGTGCTGAGACTCAGAGGTCAGCCAAGGAAAGGAGACTCATAAATAAACACATTAATGAAATGCTTAATCCACAAGTTTATACATCTTCTCATTAGCCCAAGAAATGGCAACAAATGGAAAACACTATCACAAAAGAAATGGCAGTATTACTATACAGCCTATATACATATGACATACTCACATCTTGAACAAATGCAAAGCTAACGAGTTTTCAGGACCACATATTGCAGGGAGTTGTGGGTGGCTACAAAACAAGTACAGATGCATACCAGGGTCTCCTATAGGATTTATTTACATGTCAAGGCCAAAACACTAGACACAAGGGCATGCCTCAAAAGAGGTGGACCACCAACACAGAAGCAGTTCACAGAGGGGGAAGAGTTTCTGGTAACACTGCTCCAAGCGGATAAGTTCCCATATCTGGCAGTAACTAGGATGTGCTGGTTGGGCTGATGACAAGTGTCAGTAGAAGATGCACTAGCTTTACAATAGCAGGTACATTTCAAGCTGTACACTGATCTACTTGTGAGAGGGAGTTATTCAGCAGAATTCCAACGTATATTTGTTCTCCCGTTTCACTAGGGCTGCAAGTATGACCCACTGCACCACAAGGTATGTATGCACACATTATTCATATAACTAGCACATATCAATGTGTGTGCATTTTGACATTCTTCTATATTAAGCTTTATAATAACTTTATTTAATTGTAACCACATTATATCAATGTGGAGCTTTCCCCCACGGGCCTCCACTGAAAATGGGATACTTATTCCAGTTGGACTTTCCTGATTGATTAATTTATTTGACATGTGTTTATCAGTTGGAGGAATGAGGCAAACATTGTAACCATGCCAAAGGTATGTTATCTTTATTTATTTTTTTTACAGGTTCCACTTCTATGGGGTTCAGCACAACAGGATGGGACAGGCTTAATATTAGCAGGTCACCTGTGGCTGAAAATGATGGCAATGTGTACATGGCACAATCAGATAACATAGGGGCATTGGCATCAATGGTAACACTGGAAGACATGCACATATCCCCTACATATGATGTGGTAGAAGATGACTTGGCTAAACATCCAGCATCACCTGTGTTTACTGCTGGCAATTATGTCAGTGTGTAGCCCAGCCAGGCTACACACGGGTTAGCATCAACAATTGTATCTGTCAACTACACTGCCTTTGATAAACATGCACCCACTACTGGGAGAAGAAGGTTTGTGATCACTGCTGGTATGATTCCAGGTTTATCCTTGACCTGCATACCATACTTAGCATAATCACAGGATGTGCAGGTCAGTTATCCAGGCACAGGCAGTCACTATGTAGATCATGGCAAAGATGCAGAGTATACTTTATGACCCATGTTGGGATGCAGCTGTTGTATCCCAGCATAGGCCACTATGTACACTATGGCAGAGATGATGAGTGTACTTTGTGGTCTGTGTGTGATATAACAGCGGCATGGACTGCTTGATGACATGCAGTACAAACAGAGTGATATAACCTATAGGGCCATGGAACAATCACAAATCTTCAGGTCAAAATGCCTACCTACCATCCATTGGTAAATCCTTGAAGCATGTTTCAAACGCCCTTCATTATGCCTTTGCAGTTCATACCCATCTTGGAAGAGCAAGGGTGTGGACATGACGGAGACTGTCACAGGATAGGCTTACTCACAGCACATAATGTTGTGAAAACAGTATCATTGTCAGCCCTGATCCTGGCAGCCAACACACCTAGGCATGGCAAATTGTATTCTCATTGCTGGTGAAGCTCATCTTGTGCCACCTCTTAACTGCTTTACATTGCTGGCTCCTTTAGAGTCCACAGTTGTGTACCAACCCTTTTCTCTGATGGCCAACAGATGCTCTCTCATGGCTGTCATTGGGATCATGGACGCTGTCCACCTACTGACGCCCAACATATGAAACACATTCAGGTTTCCATCTATCCTATCAAAGTCCCACACTTTCCCTCATGCAGAATGCATCCATTCTTGAAACTGCATGACCACAAATTACACCCAGCCACTGTTCACAACATGGAAGCTCCACCCGGCTACTGAAGGATATATCCCCTGACTTTCCCTCACCTGAATGACTACTACATGCAGTTCCCATGACCCTTACCCCTATGATAGCATTGCTGTTACTTGTCACTGTGCCCCATTCCACCAGTGCAAATGATGATGACTGGGCCCTACCAATCCATCTGGTCTGTGTGGGTAAGCTAATATCAGATGCACATCACTGCAGTGTATAGCATGGGTGTGTTAAAACATGCATTAGTTTTAGTCTATGTTGTCTTGATCAAGCCGCATAATTGTGGATGAGACATTACCTCTTTGCAAGTGTTACAACATATTGCTTCCTTTTCTGCCCTGCATCTAGCGCCACTGCAAGTGGTTCCACCAATAATTCTGCACCCAATACCTCATCCTCTATTGCACCAGTCTCTTAGCCAGTATAGAGATGTTGCCAAGTTCTACTGTATTGTATATTATTGTGCAAACCAAAAATTTCACGTGTGCTACAGTGTGACACTGGATGTATCCAAGCAGTGGATGTCTCTCTTCAGGTGTTCAACCATGTCCGACAATGTTCTGTGTATGTGAATGCATGTTGTTCTATGCCACCACAGCCATGGTCAGAAGCTTTCAGATGGGAATAATCATTCACTGCTGCAAAATACATCCAGCATCACCACAATCCAATACTGGGCATAAAAAAAATAGCTTTCTGTCCATTTAAATGGGAAAAATATATCCTGGCGTATGTTCCCTGCAAAATTAGAAGTTACCTGGATACACCTCGGAACCACCAATGAGCGACTCGAACCAAAATAAACACCGCAGTTTTAGAATTCAATAGTTTAATCCACAAAAACGCCAGCACAAATACTCGGAGATACTTGCAAACAAACAGGATTTGATACGTTTACAGACAATAGCACCTCGTACTACGTACACACAAAAGGACAATAGCAGCAGTTAAGCGCTTTCAACCATCAAACAGTTGGTCTTCTTCAGAACTGCTTAATGAAGCGTTCTAGCTGTTTAAATCAACTTTTAGGCGCCAAATAATTTTTTAAAAACCATGTCACATCTTAAAGGTATATTGCATACCTATATATAATATAAAATAATATACAACTGATTTTTAACTACTAATGATACAATAATAGATATTTCCACTTGTTTTGCACTCCTACCAACTAAAAATGTATGGCTTAGATTTAAAAGATATATATAAAAGTATATAAAAGTTTTCAATAAAATATATTTTAAAATACTATATACTACCTTATAACAAGCCTTCTAATAATACCTAATTATTAAATTGTTTTCATTGGCAATAGTGAAAAATAATATGTAAACAATACACTATAAATTACACTAGAAAAATACATAAAAAGATACACTATAAAACTTATGAATTCATCACTTGTATATAAATATATAATGTTAAATAATAACTTATAAAATAATAAATTAATTATACACTTTATATAAATTATTATTGAAAAACAATATGTAAATCCATAAACATGATGCACTGAATGACATAAGTTCACTAGAATATAAGATGGTATATAAGTAATAGTTCAACAATATATACAATGTAAGACTTATATAATTTTCCTAATCAGTAATTCTAAATATGTTGTTTTGTACTCCATTAAATGTCCCTATATTAATAAACTTTTAATGGATATGTTATCATTTAGACCCGGTGGATAAGTTGCATCAGTAAACAGCTGCCACCATGTCTCTCTAAAGGCTATTAATTCTTTAGCATCTCCTCCCATGGGGTTATTAGGAATTTCCTCCAATATTGTAAATTTGAAAGTATGTTCAACACCCATAGATTGAACGTGTCTATATAGGGCATTGGTAACATCCTTCTTCCTAATGCAATATAGATGATCATATATACGTTTTTTTAGACTACGTTCAGTCCTCCCCACATAGAACGCGTCACAGAGTTCACATATAGCTAAGTATATGACATTTTTAGTGTTACAATTTCCATTCTTACAAATAATAATACTTCTATGTCCATTCTTTAATACAATCTTGCGACCACTGTAAATATATTTGCAATAATTGCAAGCCCCACACTTTCTACTACCCTGGTCCGAACTGCGTAACTTACTAACTCCTGGGTGATGTTCTAGTAATTTTTTCATATTCATACCCATTCTATATACAAAATTTGGCTTGTGACCTAATATACTGAACAAGTTTTGATCACTACTTATTACATACCAAAATTTTAAAATAATTTGTTGAATTTTATCAGTACCCATATTATATGGTAAAATACATGCCCTAAGGTAACTCGGTCCCACACCAATGTTATTCAAATTAGGGTGAATTTGTATATCACCAGAACCCAATAATGGTTTATATCTGGTACCCCAGTGTTCTAGTATATATGCCACAGTCTCTGTCAACTTACTAATCGGGTAACCCCGTTCTAGAAAAAAGTTTTGTATTAATGCTAGTTCATTTTTCAAATCCTTATAGTCAGAAACCATTCTTGCGGCTCTAATACACTGGCCTTTAAAAACATTATCTTTGACCTTAGAAGGGTGACAGCTGGTGTAATCCAAATAATTATTGGAGAAAGTAGCCTTCCTGTAAATTTTAGATGTCACTTTCCCCTCCTCATGTATTACCAAAGTGTCCAAATATGGTAAACCTCTAGAATCTATTACATGCGTAAATTTAAGATACTCACTACTGTTCCGAATATGTTCTATAAAAATTAGCAAATCTTCCTTACTTCCTTGCCATAATAAGTACAAATCATCCAAAAATCTGGAGTAATATATAACATTAGAGAAGTACGGATGTTTGAACAATACTTCGTCCTCCCAATTAAGCATGACTAGGTTGGCGTAAATTGGGGCGCATGCTGCCCCCGTAGCCACACCCCTAGTCTGCTTAAATAACTCACCCTCAAAATAAATATAGTTATTTTCCAAAACTAATGACATCATTTCTGTTAATAGGCATATGGTGTCCCATTCCAAGTCTGTGTGTCTCTTTAAACTATTGGAAAAAGCTTCCAAACCTTCTTGTTTAGGAATACAAGAAAATAAGTCAATCACATCTATAGTGACAATAAACTTAGAATGTGTATTCTCTGTATTAGTGACTGGATACTTGGAAAGGAAACACCACGAGTCCTTGACCATATGTGGAATAAGGGTGTATATATTCTTCAAAATTGTATCTATGAACTTCCCCATCTTAAAAGTTTTCGAATGACTACCCGAATAATAAACTTAGAATGTGTATTCTCTGTATTAGTGACTGGATACTTGGAAAGGAAACACCACGAGTCCTTGACCATATGTGGAATAAGGGTGTATATATTCTTCAAAAGTGTATCTATGAACTTCCCCATCTTAAAAGTTTTCGAATGTCTCCCACTTCGACAGCCTCCGGCGAGAATGCCAATAACACATGCAGCAATACTAATCCAGCACCGGGGGAGCAACAAGGTTTATTAACGGACTCAGCACCAGCACACAATGGGAATATGGAAGCGTTCAATAACGAATTAGCCGAATTAAGAGGTGAGGTTAAACAACTGACCGCACTTGTAACGAAACTACTTACAGGGGTTTCTGAACCCAATCCACTTGTTTTGCCTGAGCTAACTAAGAACAAACATAAAGTGACAACTGATTACAAATGTGTTCGCAGTAACATTGATTCCAGTTTATCCAGCCTTCATGTTACTCAGCTTGGCAGGATAAACCGGACACAATTGGGCCAAGCCAAGCATGTATGTGTTGAAAGTGACATTGAATTTAATGAATGCAATGACTATTCCGTTAAACCTGTAGACCAGGCTGTTAATCATTCGGATGGCAGTATTGACATACCTAATGGACAGAAGTCAAGACATAATAGCTCTACACAAAGACTGGACATAACTACACCGTTATCAAGTAGCAATATAAATATATCCGATTTAACTTTTGATTTTTCTTTGTATGATTATGATATGGAATGTAAGAGGATAGGTACCAAACCGAAAAGAATGGTACCTACTAAAACTTATTCTAATGTTACGGCTAAAGCTGCTTATAACGTGTTGGGACCTGATCAGCATCACCAATCAGAGCAGGCTGTTAATGGCCTCCCAGGCTGTTCTGACAATCCAGACTTATTTAATAAATTTTTATCCTTTGATTTTAATGTGGATAGTGTTGGTGCCTCTGACAATGTTGTATTTTCACAAGATGGTAACAACAACAAATGTAATGTAACAGTTAGTTTGAAGTCCATGATTTATACTCTTGGGAAGAAACTTAAAACTATCAATGGACTTAAGGTGGATAATATGTTTTTACAGAAATGTTTAGACTATAAGATTGTACCGAAAGGACTTAGATTTTTTAAGTTACCGCTTGGTATTGACTTGACCAATTCTAGTATAAAAGAATTTAACAATTTTTTTGATGAATGTAGATTTAACTACATTAATATTTTAATGAAATATCATGATGAAAGATTGAGTAAGATTATTCATGAGGTGGAGGTGTTAAATACACAAATAATTAATGACTTATTGTTTAAGGATTGGGAAAGATTATATAACAAGCAATATTATGAGGCAAAAAAATGGGCCGACAATTTGTGTAAGAGGAAATTTAATAAAATCAAAAGGGATATTGAGTTATATAATAAACAACAAGTTTATGTGTGGCCAAAAAAACAGAATTATTCTGCAGGACAGAATTATGCTGCAGGACAGGGCTATCAGGGACGCAATAGTGAATACAAGGAAAAGTTAATGGAGGTCACTCCATCTGTACATGTAGATTATTATGACAAACAGAATTATTTGGATTTTCGGACGTACAAGGAGGGCAATCATCCCCCTTATCAGAAGAGAGGTCCGAATGTTTATGTCAAGGGGAAACAACAAGGGGGTTTACCCCACCGACAATATTAGCTAAAAAATTGAATTCACCGAAAACATTTAATACACATACTGATCCAACAGATGACAGTAAATATGAGGCAATTGACAATGACAAAGACCAGAAAGTAGTAGTCGAAGGGAAAGTTGTCACATATCGACATTTTAATATTTATAATTATACGGACTTACCAATAAACAAAACACATTTTAACTTGTTTGAGAAGGGATTGAAATTTATACCCAATCCCAAATTTTCATTAACAGATGTACTGATTGATTTTAAAAAATATATCAGGAAAATTAATTTAGAAATATTTTTTAAAGACAAGAACATTAAGTATGCGAACAATATTGAAGGTAATGTAAATAATAGTCAAAAATTGTCAATTAAGAGTAAATTCACACCCTCGAATCACCCTACTATTGATACATTTGATAAGATCGTCACTAGAGAGATATATAGTGAGTATAAACAACTTAGAACACTGAAAGAGTTTACTAATTTGAGTGTGGAAGAAAAAGGACTACTCCAATCCCTGAGAAACAACAATTCTATTAGGCTAATGAAACCTGACAAAGGGGGTGGCATTGCTATATATGATAATATGAATTATATACAGAAAATTTATGATATTCTACATAATACGGGAAATTATGAAACCATTTCCAGGAATGAATTACATATTGCCTACCGCAGAATTGATTCTTATATTGAAGAATACTTATTGGATGCGAGAATTACTAATGAGATATATAAATTTATTAAAGTTGTATATCCCAAGTTGGCTACTATGGTGGGCATCCCGAAGATTCATAAAAATATTAATAATCCCCCCTTGAGACCTATAGTTTCGGGTAGTCATTCGAAAACTTTTAAGATGGGGAAGTTCATAGATACAATTTTGAAGAATATATACACCCTTATTCCACATATGGTCAAGGACTCGTGGTGTTTCCTTTCCAAGTATCCAGTCACTAATACAGAGAATACACATTCTAAGTTTATTGTCACTATAGATGTGATTGACTTATTTTCTTGTATTCCTAAACAAGAAGGTTTGGAAGCTTTATCCAATAGTTTAAAGAGACACACAGACTTGGAATGGGACACCATATGCCTATTAACAGAAATGATGTCATTAGTTTTGGAAAATAACTATATTTATTTTGAGGGTGAGTTATTTAAGCAGACTAGGGGTGTGGCTACGGGGCAGCATGCCCCAATTTACGCCAACCTAGTCATGCTTAATTGGGAGGACGAAGTATTGTTCAAACATCCGTACTTCTCTAATGTTATATATTACTCCAGATTTTTGGATGATTTGTACTTATTATGGCAAGGAAGTAAGGAAGATTTGCTAATTTTTATAGAACATATTCGGAACAGTAGTGAGTATCTTAAATTTACGCATGTAATAGATTCTAGAGGTTTACCATATTTGGACACTTTGGTAATACATGAGGAGGGGAAAGTGACATCTAAAATTTACAGGAAGGCTACTTTCTCCAATAATTATTTGGATTACACCAGCTGTCACCCTTCTAAGGTCAAAGATAATGTTTTTAAAGGCCAGTGTATTAGAGCCGCAAGAATGGTTTCTGACTATAAGGATTTGAAAAATGAACTAGCATTAATACAAAACTTTTTTCTAGAACGGGGTTACCCGATTAGTAAGTTGACAGACTGTGGCATATATACTAGAACACTGGGGTACCAGATATAAACCATTATTGGGTTCTGGTGATATACAAATTCACCCTAATTTGAATAACATTGGTGTGGGACCGAGTTACCTTAGGGCATGTATTTTACCATATAATATGGGTACTGATAAAATTCAACAAATTATTTTAAAATTTTGGTATGTAATAAGTAGTGATCAAAACTTGTTCAGTATATTAGGTCACAAGCCAAATTTTGTATATAGAATGGGTATGAATATGAAAAAATTACTAGAACATCATCCAGGAGTTAGTAAGTTACGCAGTTCGGACCAGGGTAGTAGAAAGTGTGGGGCTTGCAATTATTGCAAATATATTTACAGTGGTCGCAAGATTGTATTAAAGAATGGACATAGAAGTATTATTATTTGTAAGAATGGAAATTGTAACACTAAAAATGGCATATACTTAGCTATATGTGAACTCTGTGACGCGTTCTATGTGGGGAGGACTGAACGTAGTCTAAAATATATGATCATCTATATTGCATTAGGAAGAAGGATGTTACCAATGCCCTATATAGACACGTTCAATCTATGGGTGTTGAACATACTTTCAAATTTACAATATTAGAGGAAATTCCTAATAACTCCATGGGAGGAGATGCTAAAGAATTAATAGCCTTTAGAGAGACATGGTGGCAGCTGTTTACTGATGCAACTTATCCACCAGGTCTAAATGATAACATATCCATTAAAAGTTTATTAATATAGGGACATTTAATGGAGTACAAAACAACATATTTAGAATTACTGATTAGGAAAATTATATAAGTCTTACATTGTATATATTGTTGAACTATTACTTGTATACCATCTTATATTCTAGTGAACTTATGTCATTCAGTGCATCATGTTTATGGATTTACATATTGTTTTTCAATAATAATTTATATAAAGTGTATAATTAATTTATTATTTTATAAGTTATTTAACATTATATATTTATATACAAGTGATGAATTCATAAGTTTTATAGTGTATCTTTTTATGTATTTTTCTAGTGTAATTTATAGTGTATTGTTTACATATTATTTTTCACTATTGCCAGTGAAAACAATTTAATAATTAGGTATTATTAGAAGGCTTGTTATAAGGTAGTATATAGTATTTTAAAGTATATTTTATTGAAAACTTTTATATACTTTTATATATATTTTTTAAATCTAAGCCATACATTTTTAGTTGGTAGGAGTGCAAAACAACTGGAAATATCTATTATTGTATCATTAGTAGTTAAAAATCAGTTGTATATTATTTTATATTATATATAGGTATGCAATATACCTTTAAGATGTGACATGGTTTTTAAAAAATTATTTGGCGCCTAAAAGTTGATTTAAACAGCTAGAACGCTTCATTAAGCAGTTCTGAAGAAGACCAACTGTTTGATGGTTGAAAGCGCTTAACTGCTGCTATTGTCCTTTTGTGTGTACGTAGTACGAGGTGCTATTGTCTGTAAACGTATCAAATCCTGTTTGTTTGCAAGTATCTCCGAGTATTTGTGCTGGCGTTTTTGTGGATTAAACTATTGAATTCTAAAACTGCGGTGTTTATTTTGGTTCGAGTCGCTCATTGGTGGTTCCGAGGTGTATCCAGGTGGTTTGCACTTCCAGTCGTGAGTTTCAAAATTAGAAGTTATGTACCTACCATAACGTTCCATGTTAGTTGTCTTCTTGTCGCCTTCTTTCTTGCTGGATGGGTTCGGAGCCGATCCTCGGCTCCGACTCGGCCACTCTAAAAGCTCGAGAGCTAGTTCCACCGGCTCGAGGCTCCCCTATATCCCACAATGCTAGGCGGTAACTCCTCAGATCTTGTTTGAAAGCTAAGGCCAGCAATAAAATTCCATAAGGAACCAAGAAAACTCCTCTAGGTCTGTCCTGGCTAGGGGGAAGGAGGGTGGGACGCAAGAAAGAAGGCGAGAAGAAGACAACTAACATGGAACGTTATGGTAGGTACATAACTTCTAAATGTTAAGTAGTCAATCTCGCCTTCATTCTTGCTGGATGGGACCGCGTCCCTAGCACATTGTCCCGGGTGGCCTATCGGAACAGACTCTTGAGTACAGTGGAACCAAAGTTGGCTCAGTCTCTAGAGGCCAAGTCCAACTTATAATGAGAAATGAAGGTATGGGGAGAAGCCCAAGTAGCTGCAGAACAAATCGAATCAATAGGCAGCCTATCTTGGAAAGCTATAGAAGTGGCTAAAGCTCTAGTTGAATGAGCCCTGGGTTTGGATGGCAACCGTTGATGTCTTATCTCATACACTAGGGTAATCAGCAGTAAGCCATCTAGAGAGAGACTTTAGAAACTGGAAGGCCCATTCTACCTTCTGCATAAGAAACAAACAGTTGGTCAGATTTCCTGAATTGTTTGGTCCTGTCTAAATAGTACCTAAGTTGGCGATGAATATCTAAACAGTGTAACTTTTGTTCTGACCTATTAGAATAATTTGGGAAGAAAACAGGAAGCTCAATGGTTTGATTCAAATTTGCCAATGAAGCTACTTTGGGCAAAAAAGACGGGTTAGTACGCAAGGACACCCTGTCTTTATGAAATACCAGATAAGGAGGTCGACTACACAGAGCATGGAGTTTGGAGACTCTTCTAGCTGAAGTGATAGCTACTAAAAAGAGCGTCTTCCAAGAAAGTAACTTTATAGAACATGAAGCCACAGGTTCAAAAGGGGGAAGAATTAAGGATGTCAGAACCAAGTTGAGATCCCATTGAGGAGGAGGATCTCTGATGGGTGGTTTGAGGAGAAAAACTCCCTTTAAAAAAGCCTTGCAGAGTTTGAGACACATAATGGAGGACTCTGAGAATACAACATGAAAGTTCAATATTGCTGCCAATTGAACTCTAATGGTAGATAGGGACGAACCTGAGTGGAAAAGTTCGGCTAGAAAGTCTAGAACTGTTTGAATAGAAGCAGTGAAAGGATCTATATTCTTTGACTGCGCCCAATAGGAAAAACGTTTCCACTTGCTAAGATAAATCTTCCGAGTGGAAGATTTATGAGAAGCTATCAAGATATCTCTAACTGAGTGAGATATCAAAGGAAGCCTGGCTAAAGTCGGAATTGGAGGAATCACGCTGTGAGGTTCAGAGAGGGAAGGGAGTGGTGCAACTGACCCGACTGATGGGTCAAGAGGTCTGGAACTGGGTCCAGATGCCAAGGTTGTTCCAACAGATAACGGTGGAGAAAAGGGAACCAAACCTGTCAAGGCCAGTAAGGGGCAATGAGGATCATGGAAGCTTCCTGAGCGATGGCTTTCTGTATCAGCTGGGATATCAGTGGGAAGGGAGGAAAGGCATACAGAAGTCCCCGGGGCCAAACGTGTACTAGAGCGTCTCTGCTGGGGTGGCCTGGTTGGGGAAAGAGGGTGAAAAAATTGTCGCACTAGCTGTTTTGGGGAGTAGCGAAAAGGTCACAGCAAGGCCTGCCCCACTTTCGAAAAACTTTCTCCAACACTGAATTGTTCAGAGACCACTCGTGAGGCATAAGAATAGCTCTGCTCAATTTGTCTGCAATCACATTGGACTTCCCGGGGATGTGCGTTGCTAACAGAAATCGCCGAGAAGAAATCGCCCATTGCCATAGTCCGAGTGCCTCTCGACATAGGGGGTAAGATCTGGTTCCGCCTTGTTTGTTGATGTACCACACTACAGACATGTTGTCTGTTTGAATTGCTATAGTTCCCTTGGGAAGAGAGTCTTGTAGGGCTTGCAACGCTAGAAGCACTGCTCTCATCTCTAGAACGTTTATGTGCAAGTGGCATTCGAACGGTTGCCACATGCCCTGGACTGTCCTGCCCTGGAAATGCCCCCCCACCCGATCAAGGAGGCGTCCGTTGTCACTGTAGCAACCGGAGGGGGAGGGACAAAAGGTCTCCCTAAAAGGAGCTGAGGAGATGTGATCCACCAATAGAGAAGATCCTTGCACGACTGAGTTATCCGAATAGGATGGGACATTGGGAGACTTTGGTAAGACCATTGTGTGAAGAGCAGCCATTGTAAAATTCTCATATGGAAGCGAGCTAATGGTAGGAGAGGGATGGCCGCCGTCATAATCCCCAAGACTTTCAGGATCAGTGTGGCTTTGACTTTGTTGCTCTGCAAGACAAGAAAGACCTGTTTGTGTATGTCTGCTATCCTCTGCTCTGTGAGTCTGGCTGACATCTTGACTGTGTCTAGATTTGCGCCTATGAAGGTAATAACACGACAAGGCGACAAGACAGACTTTTCGTAGTTTATTGATATGCCTAGTGCCTGACATGTGTGAAAAGTGTAGTCTCTGGCGAGAAGTAAAAGATGCTTGGTGGGGGCTGTAAGGAGCCAGTCATCTAAATAAGGAAACACCTGGAATCCTTGTAGTCTCAGGTGAGAGGCTACCACTGCCATGCATTTGGTAAACACTCGGGGGGCTGTAGTGAGACCAAAGGGCAGGGCTCTGAATTGAAAATGACTGGTTCCCAGCCTGAAGCGGAGAAATCTCCTGGAGCGTCAACTCATCTTGATGTGATAGATCTCCAGGATGCGTACTATCGAGCACATCCAGTTGTCCCGCCCCAAAAGGGGAAGAATGGACTGCAGCGTGACCATCCGGAACTTTGTTTTCTTGACAAACGTGTTCAAGTTGCTGAGATCCAAAATGGGTCTCCAGTCTCCTGTTTTCTTTGGAACCAAAAAGAATTTGGAGTAGATCCCGGATCCTACTTGGTCTGCTGGAACTGGTTGAATGGCTCTTTTTGCGAGCAGCTTTGAAATTTCTAATACTGCTTGCTCCCTTTGACTGGGTGGAACGTCTGGAAGGGATTTTTTGGACTGCTCCAGAATGAAAAGGAAAGGGATTCTGTACCTTCGGAAATGATAGACTGTACCCACTTGCCTTGAGTTAGGGATAGCCAGGCTTTTGGGTACAGTGACAACCTTCCCCCGACTGCCTCCGAAGGTGGGCAGTCGGGCAACACCTCAGGGATGCTGAAAGGGCTTGTCAGAAAAGGATTCTCGACTGCCCTGATTCTGCGGGCCCCCTCTGCCCCTGGGACGGCGTCTACCATTGTTGTTCCCCCCTCTGCCTCTAGAGGGGAAATGACTCTGTGCGTCAGGCAAGTCTCCTTGAGATTGTTTGCGGAACCACATCTTTCCCCCCTTCTGACCTTTGGGGTAAGGTCTAGAAGGAGTAGAAAAACGGACTCCGATGGCAGAAAGAGTCTTGCCATCAGTCTCACACCTAGTCAGGGTTTCCTTCACTTGAGGACCAAAAAGGGATGATCCATCAAAGGGGGAATTAGTGAAGGACGCCTTAAAAGGGTCCGCAAAGTTACAAATCCGCATCCAGGCGTGCCTACACAAGGCTATACCTGTACCTGCCGCTCTACTTGCTCCATCTGCCGCATATGAAAGGAGGCGCATGGAAGAGTTGGTTATAGAATTAAGGGTAGCCAGCTGAGAGTTCATCCTATCCTGAAAACCCGCAGCTGTTGGGTCCTTCAACATTTCACTCGCTTCTTTCAGTAAATCCCTCTGAAGACGAGTAAAATGACACAGGTAATTCAGCGATCTCATAGTAAAGGTCGCTGACGAGAACATCCGCTTCCCGTACCTGTCCATCGACCTAGACTCCTTGTTACAAGGATGAACAGGCACCGAAGGATCAGCTAACTCCTTCTTGGTAGCCGCAGCCACCACCATAGCATCAACAGAGACGCCCTTGGTCAGAAATTCTTTATCCTTGGGGGCCGTGATGAACTTTGATGGTCTCCTGGGGGTGGGTTCCACTGAGTCAGGAGCCGCCCAAGCCTTCTTTGCCCACTTGCATAAGGGGGTCAAAGGGAGGGGACACCCAGGAGGTGGAAGGGCGAGAGCCAAACGCCTCAAGATACACTGATTCATCCTCTGAAGGGTTGAGGGATGGCCAGTTCCCCCTCTGTTTTAAGATTTCAAGGATGTCTACAAAGGAGACATCTTCAGAGGGGGAACGAGGGGAACCTTCAGAATCCTCTAAATCAGTGTCAGAGGTGACAGACTCAGGGGAGTCAATGTGCTTCCTCTTGCACTGCCTCTTCCTAGGGGGCTCTCCTACAGGGTCAGGAGAGGCCTCGGAAGAGGAGGAGATCCCCACAGGGGAAACTTGAGGAGCTGGCTCTCTACGGTCGGGGATGAGAGCGCGAGTAGAAATCACCGGAGGCACCATAGGGGGAGGGGCAGAAAGAACCGACTGTGGAGTTGAACCTGGTTCCAACACGCTCCTCATGACCTCGAAGGCACCCCTGTCAGGCAGGGCCGGAGGTCTCCGTTCCGAAAAACTGGAAACCTCCCCCGGCACCGACAATGATGGCTCCGAGGCCGATGTCGGAGCCGAACTCACCAGCGCCGAAGCACCGAGAGGGAGAGCGGGGTCGGACAAGGGTCCGATGCCACTCGCCCCCTGGGAGCCGACGAGGGAAGTCCGGCGCCGAGATTCTTCCAAGGAAGACATCGGAGCCGACGAGGGAACCGAAGACAAAGGTATCTGTTCCGACGCTACCAGTCTCGGGTCCAAGCCGCCCCGGCTCCGAACTCAAAAGAGTCAGAGGAGGAATTTGAGTGATAGAAGTAGGTCTCGACTGTTGAGTCGGACTTTGAAGCATCTGGGCTAATGCCTCGGACTTAAGAAGTCAACTCACTACTCTCTGAAGGTCATGGTCCGATAACCTGGAAGACCTAGAAGAGTGGGATCTATGGCTCCGTTCAGACAGCAAGGGAGATGCTGGAGCCGAATGAATGGAGCCAATAGATGGAGATCGGGACCTTTTTCTAGATGTCAGTTCCGATAAAATAATCGGAGCCGACAGAGTAATGTCTTCCTCGGCTCCGGCCAGAGCCGAGGACACCGTAGGGGCTTGTATTCGAGATTCATCGGCTCCGGCCAGAGCCGATGTTTGAATAGCTTTAGGGCCTCCAGAAGACGGCTCAGATGCTGGAGCCGAAGGTCTGGAAGACTTAGAGGGTTTCCCCGATGACTGAGTCGGGGAACCCTCAGGCTTAAGTAAGCCCCTTAAAATAAGTTTATTTTTTCACTCCTGCAGGACTCTAGGGCTGAAGCCATGGCAAACAGCACATGAGTCCTGCAGGTGCAAAGGTCCCAGGCAGTACACACAAGAAGTGTGACCATCTGTCAGAGACATCTTCTGACAGCACGAGTCACACTTCTTAAAGCCTGAGACCTTTGATTCCTTAGACATATCTAAGGGAAAAGTGTAATCACCCAAGCACACACACACACCGATTACACTTAGGAGTAATTTAAACTAATTTAAAATAAATTATAGTAACTAGAAATACAAATCCCTACAAAACACAGTCACTCACTAGGAAGGGAGGGACTGGGCCTAGGGCCAGAGGGAAAAATTCTAGAGATCTGTGGAAAAAAGAGGGTGGAAAGTTAACGGGAATGGGATAGACTATATCTAAACTAACTATATATATAAAAAACTAACTAACAGGGGAAAAGGCTAAGAAACTAGTTCTTTACCAAAAACTAACCTGAGCCGGTAGGAACACACCTCGATCGCTGTAGCGGCAAACGAGATCTGAGGAGTTACCGCCTAGCATTGTGGGATATAGGGGAGCCTCGAGCCGGTGGAACTAACTCTCGAGCTTTTAGAGTGGCCGAGTCGGAGCCGAGGATCGGCTGCGAACCCATCCAGCAAGAATGAAGGCGAGATTGACAACTTAACATTATGTGCTTACCAAGTAGGTGACAATGTGTGAAATGCATGTGTGCCCAATTTGGGAGTCATGGGAACTGCCAGGGAACATACATACATACTGTATATACTGAAAAATACAAATGAAACCTAAACGTAATAAAATTCCATACAAAGTGAAGTACAGAATTTAAAAAAGTTATTTTGTTTCACACAGTTGTCTCAACAGAGACTTCATCACCAAATGGTGTTGAGGTTTAAATACACTTATAAAATATAAATGAACCACCTGACCTTGTAATTAACACTTAAAATGTCTTTGAAATTTTAAATAACTTTTAGAATTAATAGTCAAATTAACAGAACTATTACTGGCATTAAACACAATCTACCTCTTACATTCCAAAAACTCAAAAAAACTCTCTACTTTTACCTTTCACTTCTTCTCTTTTAAAATCTCACATGCTGTAAAACTTTTTAAGAATATACTGATGAGTGTCTGTATAATGCATACAGCAGATCTTTTTTTTTTTTGTTTTTTTTTTGAGGATCTACTGTGTTCCTGCATTCTCTGTTTTAGTTTTCTTGTGGTTTTACTCACAAAGCAATGACACACTGCACAATAAACAACAAATTCTGATGAACATGCAAACAAACCAGGAGGTGCTTAAGTTTTTGAAGTGTTGACACAAAAATTAATGTTTCATCATTAATCAGTTTACAGACATTACTGTTGTAACACTTCACTGCACCTCTTCTTCTATTACTGGTGGTTATGAAATCCAACCGACCACATCCAAGAATAGTTTTTTTTAAGTAATGTCCAATTTTGTTCACAGAAGTTGGGTTTGCCCTACCAATCTACAAATTTTGGGGAGGCAGAGTCTGCATCAGAAAAAGAAAAACATCAAACAATGCAAGACGCAAAAGTATCTTTTGACATTACAGTTTTTAATGTCTAATACATAATTCAGTCACTATGACATAGAAGTTTTGCAAAAAGGCTGCACTTACCATGCTTTTAGAGTCAGCCTGTATGAAACTATTAACTATTTAAAGGTTTTCACCAGAAAATTGAACTTTGAAGTGTTGTTTTGAAATCATTTGCATGATATTAGGAAAAGTACTATTTAGACCAAGTTTGTTTAACCTACTTACTCCTCCTGTGATTCAGGCTTATAAAAAAATTGTTAGGTAGAAATCGGGTCACTGTTGAACAAACCAGTACAGAGAAGTATTAGAATCTGATTAAAAACATATACAAATCTCTATTGACATGTCAAAGAAGGGACAAGTCAACATGGGTTATGAAAGTGAACAAGTTGGGGTTATAAGCACTTAGTTCTCACAGTAAAATGAAAATGCTTTTGAAAGATGAAATTTTGGAAAGGGCTGTGCACAAACCAAAAAAAGAGAGATGAACAAGAGTTACCATTTAGTGGACAGTTGGCTCTATGAGAACTATTTGGAGTGAAGGATCTCAAATGAGATGTATAAACATTTTTAGAGCATGATTCCATCAATGGCACCATTTTTGTAATTCCAAACATACACAAAAGTGATTGCAATCCTCAGTTATGTCCTACTGTATCAACCAAGGGTTAAAGTTAGAACCACTGTCCAGTTTTGTAGATGTAGTACTTTTAAAGGATAAAAAACATACATTGTCAGGTTAGGTTTATATGAGATCTTATACTTTAACTGCATTTTTTTTCATTTATAATAACAGATTTTACCAGCAACCAAATGCAGTGGCAATGGGTGTCATGATGGCACCAATCTTTGCCAAGATGTTTACTGTAAATTGGAAGATTTTTTTTTTTTTTTTTACACAAAAGACCCACATTTTTCAAAGTTAAGTTTTACTCTCATGTCACTGATTACATTTTCTTTATGAGTAGGTATTAGGGAACAACTACATTGTTTGATTTTTTTTTTCAGCAGAAAGGTTAAGCTCTTAGAATTTTTATGCAAGTCAGGAAGAGGCTATTATTTTTTTAGATAGTTTATTAAATAAAAAAGAATAGGAAACTTGCCACCATCATTAGATACAAGAATTCCATGAGAAATTATTTGCTTCATTTTAATAGCATGTGTCCTGTTTCACAGAAGAAAGGGGTGGTTACGAGTATTTATTGTAGGATTAAAACCTTTACTAGTAACATTAATCATTTTGGAGATTTTGGAAATAACCTCAAATAAACATTTTTGTACAGGAAGACTCCTATGGACAATGTTCAAAATGTTATCACACCATTAAATGAGAAGGTTCATCAGGGGGATAGAAATGATTGCCCCAAGTGGAACCTAGCAATGTGCTTGATGCAGTCTGGACACCCAGAGTTAAAAAAAATCTTTTTGAGCAAATGGAGGATTGCCAGTTCAAAAAAAGAAATTCACAGATTGGTATGGGCAGGTCCAACTTTTGTGAACAAAAGGGAAATTATTTAAAAAGTGGTCTTTAACATGATGAGATGCATCTCAAAACCAATAGTTATAGCAGGAGAGGTACAGTGAAGTGTCCCAACTGTAATGTCTGCAGATTCATTAAAGATGGCCCACCCACCTTTTGTATCACACTTCTAAACTTATGCACCTCCTGGTTTGTTTACATTTTCAGGAGAATGTTTTGTTTCTTGTGTGGTGGGTGCATCATGTTGGTGTTTTTATGTGGATAAAACCACAAGAGAAAGTACAGTTTTGTACCTACCATAAATGTAGATGTCCGAGAGGTATGCATCTGCAGTCCTAACATATGGGTTGTCCTGCCTCAGGCAGCCCTTGATCGGCATTCCAAACTCTGGGTCTGGCCTCGGCTGATGTCGCACTTCACCCGACGTCATAGCTGCTGCGAATTGGGTATAAAGGCATCAGCCGACGCCATTTTCCTCAGTGTTTCTTGCCCCAGATGCCAGCTGCCCTCTAGGAAGGCTAAATTTGGATAAATGCAAATGATTCCAAACAGTAGAGAGCCAACAAAAATAAACATGTATATACATATATACAAACAAATACACCATAATAGATTCCCCCAGCTAGCTACAAGATGGGCAAATACCCTAGGAGTACCACAGAGGGGAAGGAGGGTGGGTAATCCTGACTGCAGATGCATACCTCTCGGACATCTACATTTATGGTAGGTACAAAACTGTACTATGTCCTTCAAGGATGCATCTGCAGTCCTAACATATGGGTAGAATACCATAGCCAAACTGGGGGAGGAGGCACTAAGATGATTATGGTGTAGTTAAGATCCCTTGCGAAACAGCAGTTGCAAAACCTGCTCGGGATCTGGAGTATAAAGGTAGATTATAATGCTTGGCAAATGTATGCATGGAGCTCCAAGTAGCAGCTTCTAAAATGTCTTTGGTAGCCACTCCTCGTAAGAAAGCTGTAGTAGTGGCTGTAGCCCTTGTGGAGTGAGGTCTGATGTTTTCTGGAGTTGTCTTTCCATGAAAAGAGTAACAAAATCTAATGCAATTTCCTATCCATTTTGAGATCGTCTGTTTTGAAATTGCTTTTCCTTCCATTCCTGTTGCATATGCTACCAGAAGCTGGTCAGTTTTTCTATTGTTCTTGGTTCTGTCCAGATAGTAGCGCAATTGCCTGTGTACATCCAAGGTATGTAGTAGTCTTTCCCCCCTGTTCTGTGGGTTGGGGAAGAATGTCGGTAGGTGGATTGCTTGGTTCAATGATACCCTGGAGACCACCTTTGGCATAAAAAGTAGGGTTAGTTCTCAAGGACACTCTATCCTGATGGAAGATAAGGAAGGGCTGTACTGCCATTAATGCCTGTAATTCAGAAACCCTTCTTGCTGAAGTGATTGCAAGCAGGAAAGCAGTTTTCCAAGATAAGAACTGTAATTCTGCTGTTGCTGCTGGTTCGAAGGGAAGTGTTAACTTTTCCAGCACAAAGTTAAGGTCCCATGTAGGCAAAGGTGGCTTCCTTGGAGGCTTTACATTTTTAATTCCTCTCAGAAACTGCCTGAGTAGAGGATGAGAGAAGACTGGAGGATCCATGTTGTATTCTGCTGAAATTGCTGATGCATGAATCTTAATGGAGGAGTAAGACAGGCCATTGTGGAAAAGTTCTGCTAAATATTCCAGGATGTTAGCTATGTTTGCTAATGATACATTTTCTCCTTTTGCTGCACTCCAAATGAGGTACCTTTTCCATTTGGCTGAATAAGTCTTCCGTGTGGAGGGTCTGCGAGCCTCCAGGATAATGTCTTTAACCCTCTGAGATAAATCTGGGTTATTTTGTTTTATGTAATATTCCAAGCAGCTAGCTGCAGTGTTTTCAAGTTTGGATGTAGGATCTTGAAGTTGTTCTGTGTTAGCAGTAAAGGAACTAGAGGTAGAGGCCATGCGTGTGCCCGAGACATACTCCTCAGTAGCGGGTACCAATGCTGCCTCGGCCAGTCTGGAGCTATCATGATGATCCTTGGGTGATCTTCTTTGATCTTCAGTAGCACTTTGTGCATCAAAGGAAGAGGTGGGAATGCATATGCTGTCAGGTTTTCCCAACTGAAGGAGAGGGAGTCCACCTTCCAAGCAAGTGGGTGGTATGTCCTTGTGCAGAATTTCCTCAATTGGTGGTTGTGTGGGGATGCGAACAGGTCTATTTCTGGTAGTCCCCATTCCTTTGTAATGGTTTTGAAGATGTCTGGATGCAGCATCCATTCATGGGCATCCGTGGTAGTTCTGCTTAAGGTGTCTGCTAGTATATTTTCTTTTCCTGGCACAAATATGGCCCGGAGCTGAATGTTGAGGTCCAGGGCCACATTCCACAGGTCCATTGCCATCTGGCATAGAGGATATGAGTGTGTGCCTCCTTGTTTGTTGATATACCACATGACTGTGGTGTTGTCCGTCCTTATCAGCAAATGACCCTGTTGAAGAAATGGTCTGAATGTCTGAATTGCCTGTTTCACTGCCAGCATCTCTTTTTGATTTATGTGTAGGTTCAGCTGGTCTTGTGTCCATAGGCCTTGTATACACTTGTCCACCATGTGTGCCCCCCAGCCTAGGTCTGAGGCGTCCGTGGTGATAGTCTGGCTTGGGTGAGGTTTGTGGAAAGGCAGTCCTCTGTTCAACTGACAGGCCTGAGCCCACCACAGGAATTCTTGCTTCAGGCATGGAATTATTGGAATCTGGGCTTCTAGACTGTGCTTGTGTTGAGACCATATATTCCTTAGGTACCATTGCAACTTCCTCATATGCAGCCTGGCATGTGGAATCAATATAATGCAGGATGCCATGTAACCCAGGGCTTGCAGGACTTTCCTTGCTGTAAGCTGGTTCTGTGTTGTTAATGCCATGAAACAGAGTGGTAGTTGCTTTTGCTTTTCTGCTGTGAGAAATGCCATCTGATTTGAAGTGTCCAGTTCCGCACCCAAGAATGTTATCCTTTGGGATGGTACCAGCCTTGACTTTTTCATGTTGACTGTGTATCCCAGGGCTTGCAGAATTTGAATGACCTTTTCCAACTCTTTTGTTAATTTGGTCTTGTTGTCCGCTTGTATTAGGCAGTCGTCCAGGTATGGATAAATCTGAATTCCCTGAAGCCTGCAATGAGCAATTACTGATGCCAGGCATTTCGTGAATACTCTGGGCGCAGTAGATAAGCCAAAGGGCAATGCTGAGAATTGATAATGCTCTGATCCTGCAAGAAATCTGAGGTATCTTCTGCAATCTGGTCGTATAGGGACGTGCAGGTATGCCTCCTTGAGATCTACAGTCACCAGCCAAGACTCCTTGCCCAGCATGGGAAGAAGTTGCTGTAGGGTCAGCATTTTGAATTTTGGAACAATGAGATATGTGTTCAGAGCGGACAGGTCGAGAATAGGCCTCCATTGGTTTTCTTTCCTTGGTACCAGGAAGTCTGGAGTAAAATCCTTGTCCTTGTTCCATAGGCGGTACCTTTTCTATAGCTCTCATCCTTAGTAATAGGTTGATTTGTCCTAGAGCATTTGTTTTTTGGTTTGGTGGTAGGTTTGGCATTCCTCTCTTTTTTGGTAGAGTGAGGAAGTGAAACCTGTAGCCTTTGTCTATTGTCTGTAAAATCCATTTGTCTCTTGTAATGTAATGCCAGTTTACGGAAAATAAGGCTAGCTTTCCGCCTAAGGGTGCTTCCAGTTGTTCCCTGGTAGGCGGTATCAGAGTCAAGTCATTGTGTCTGTCCTGTGGAAGTGGTAGTAGCTGGATCTGTGGCAGTACTTCTCTGGTTGTTAGGCTGCCACTGACGTCCCCTGTAGGCACCTCTGGATTGACCTCTGCCTCTTGGGCGCCTATTTCTGCCTCTCTGTGCTCTGGAGGTGTCTGGAAAGGACCAATTCTTCGAAGGCCAATTTCTACTAAACCTCGGAGGCTGGACCTGTAAGAAATCCTTGACTGTTTGGACAGATTTTGCTTTTTCTTCCACCTTCTTTAGCACTTGCTGTGCAGGGGAGCCAAACAAACTTTGTTTCTCCATGGGAGCATCTAGGAGCTTTGACTTTACAAGGTCTGGTAAGGACTGCTCTTTTAACCATGCATGCCTTCTGATCACTGTTCCAGTCATAGCTGATCTAAAGGAAGCCTCCAGTGCATCATAGCCGCATTTCAAGGAATGATTACTGACCTGCTGAGTGTTATGTACCAAATCCTGAAGGGACTTACGGTCTATAGGTTCAGGAGAGGACAGTTTTTTATTTAGCTGGTCTAACAAAAATTCCTGATACTGAATCATGTGGAATTGACAGTTTAAGGCCCTAGCCGAAAGAGTAGCAGAAGTATAAACTTTTTTACCCCATCTCTCTAATGCTCTAGATTCTCTTTCAGAGGGGAGGGGGTTTTTGGCAGAGGCAGCTGCTACAGCTTTGGGGCCCTGCAAAATGGTTTCAGGATCTGCAATAGGAGCCTTATACAAGTGAAAGTGTGTGTCCGGGACCCTGTAATATCTGTCGGGCTTAGCAGGGGCCGGGGGAAGAGAGTCAGGGGCAGTACAAGCATCATTAAATGCATCATCCACAACTGTTAGTACTGGAGGAATGGCTAAAGGCCTATGCTGTGGTAAATGTAAAAAGGTCCTTAGCCTTTTCCTTGAATCTGAAAAATCCTGTCCCTGCCATTGAAATTGCTCTCTCATAGCATGTAAGGTTTCCCCAAAAGAAAATTCCTCAGGAGGAGAGGCAGAAGGAATGGAGTCTTCTGCATCAGAATCCTCATATGGAGAATAAGGGCCTTCTGGAGGATTTGAGTTTTCTGAATCATCCGAGGAATAGTCTGTAGAAACTGGATCCGGGGCTCTGCTCTAGGCCTCTTCTCTGGAGGGGGTTGAGAGGCCCTGTCTGGGTGAGGTTGGGATCCCCTGATCAAAGAAATGAGATCCTCAGCCAGGCTGAGCATTTGGGAACTAGAGGTAGGCCTGTGTGAGGGGGTTTTAGCAGGCAAGGCCTTAGAAGATTTAGCTGCTTTAGCCCTAGAAAAAGCCTTGATAGACATAGATGCAGGGGGCCTAGCAGCTCCACGTGCAGGAGTAGATATGTCTAAAGGAATAGTATCTGATAAATCCTGGGTGCCTGCTACAGCAGGAGAAATTTCAGTAGCAGATTCAGCCATGCTGTGTGATGCCTTGGCTGTCGGAGGTATGCTTTCGGCCGAAGGAAGAACCGAGGACTCGGTTTCAGCCGAAACAGAGACACTCGCGGTTGGCTTAACCGTGGTTTCGGCCGAAACTGCAGACCGCGAGTGTCGGTCCTTTTCCTTACGCTTTTTAGCTAATTGTGAAGTCGGAGTCTCCGACGGCATTTTGTAAGCAAAAGCGGGACCAAAAAACTCCTCTGCAAACTCCGACCGACGTCTAAGTGTCCGTCGGTTGAAGGAAGCACAGGCTAGACAAGCTGATATGTCGTGGTCTGGGCCTAAGCAAGGAAGGCAGTAAGAGTGGAAATCCTTATGAGGTATTTGTTTCCCACAAGTTAAATGAGAAGTTATGTACCTACCATAACGTTCCATGTTAGTTGTCTTCTCTCGCCTTCTTTCTTGCTTGATGGGTTCGGAGCCAATCCTCGGCTCCGACTCGGCACTTGCTAAGCTCGAGAGTCACTTTTACCAGCTCGAGGCAGACCCATATCCCATGATGCAAGGCGGTAAGTACCCAGATCTCGTTTGATGACAATAGGCAATAGCACCTAGCATAATAACTTCCAAAAGGAAGAAAGAAGGAGAGAAAAAAACTTGAAGGATGGTAGAAGGACCAGCACTGTATGGTCTTCAGAAGCATACTTCCTTGTAGAGAAAGGTCTGTCCAGGCCGGGGGGAAGGAGGGAGGGTCGCAAGAAAGAAGGCGAGAGAAGACAACTAACATGGAACGTTATGGTAGGTACATAACTTCTCAATGTTAAGTTGTCAATCTCCTTCATTCTTGATGGGACCGTCCTAGCACCTCTATCCTGGGTGGCTCAATGGAACCGACTCTTGAGAACTGTAGAGCCAAAACTGGCTCTGTCCCTGGAGGCCAAATCCAATTTGTAATGGGAAACAAATGTATGAGGAGTGGCCCAAGTGGCTGCTGCACAAATAGTGTCTAATGGAAGTCTAGCTTGAAAAGCTGTGGAAGTGGCTAAGCTTCTGGTTGAATGCGCTTTAGGTTTCGAGCACAGCTGTTTTCCCCTGAGCTGATAAATTTCAGAGATGACAGAAGAAAGCCATCTAGACAAGGTCACTTTTGAGACAGGAAGGCCTTTCTTGTTATCAGCATAAGAAACAAAGAGTTGATCGGATTTCCTGAGTTGTTTTGTTCTGTCCAAATAATATCTGAGTTGGCGGTGGACATCAAGATAATGTAATTTTTGTTCCGATCTGTTTGAATAGTTTGGGAAAAATACAGGAAGATCAATAGCCTGATTCAAATTAGTCTTTGAGGAGACCTTAGGCAAAAAGGTCGGATTAGTTCTCAATGATACTCTGTCTTTGTGGAAGACTAAATAGGGGGGGTGAACAGATAGAGCATGAAGTTCAGACACCCTCCTAGCCGATGTAATAGCAACCAGGAATAAAGTTTCCATGAAAGAAATTTCAGGGAACATGAAACAGCTGGCTCGAAGGGAGGAAGAATCAAGGATGTCAGCACTAAATTTAGGTCCCATTGAGGAGGAGGACTCCTGATTGGAGGTTTCAGGAGAAAAATTCCTTTCAAGAAGGCTCTACAAAGCCTGTGGGACATAATGTTGTGATCTGCGAACCCGACATGAAAGTTCGAGATAGCGGCCAACTGAACTTTGACCGTGGAAGAAGAGGAGCCCGCGTGAAAAATTTCCGCTAAGAAATCCAAAACTGCTTGTACTGGAGCAGTGAAGGATCAATATTCTTGGCTTTTGCCCAATAAGAAAAACGTTTCCATTTGCTAGTATAAATCCTCCTAGTAGAGGATTTTAAGGAAGCTACTATGATGTCTCTAACAGGATTAGAGATCATAGGAAGCCTGGCTAAGGAAGGAAGTGGAGCAACCATGCTGTGAGGTTGAGAGAAGGGATAGACCGGTGCAGCTGACCCGATTGGTGAATCAGAAGATCTGGCACTGGGTCCAGATGCCACGGCTGCACCAAAAGGTGACGATGGAGGAACGGAAACCAAATTTGTCGAGGCCAATAAGGGGCAATGAGAATCATTTTGGCTCTCAAAATGGTGGCTTTCTGGATTACTTGTGGGATCAGAGGAAAGGGAGGAAAGGCATAAAGAAGTCCCTGGGGCCAATCCTGGGTCAGAGCGTCTCTGGGGGGATGGCCTGGCAGTGGGAAGAGAGAGAAGTCTGGGCATTTGCTGTTTTGGGGAGTAGCAAAAAGATCGCAACATGGGAGACCCCATTCTAGAAAAATCTCCTCCACTATAGATTGTTTGAGAGACCACTCGTGAGGCATGAGAATAGCTCTGCTCAATCTGTCCGCTAAAATGTTGGTTTTCCCAGGGATATGCATTGCTACCAGAAACCGATGAGAGGAGATCGCCCATTGTCAAAGTCTGAGCGCTTCTCGACACAAGGGGTAGGACTTGGTTCCGCCCTGTTTGTTGATATACCATACTACAGACATGTTGTCTGTGTGGACTGCAATTGTCCCCAAGGGAAGAAAGTCGTTGAGGGCTTGCAACGTTAAAAGCACTGCTCTCATCTCTAGGACATTAATGTGCAGGTGGTATTCGAACGGTTGCCACGTCCCATGAACCATCCTGCCCTGATAATGCCCCCCCCACCCGATCAGGGAGGCATCCGTAGTGACAGTGGCTACCGGGGTTGGGGGTACAAAGGGTCTGCCTTGGTGAATCTGGGGAGAAGTAATCCACCAAGAAAGGTAAGTATTTGGTGACGCATCAGAAGTTGTTGGTAAGACCACTGAGTGAACAACATCCACTGAAGAAGGCGCATATAGAAGCGAGCCAGGGGAAGAAGGGTAATGGCCGCAGCCATGAGGCCCAACACTTTTAGAACCATTCTGGCTTGTACTTTCTTGCTGGCTAGAATGATTCTCACGTGACTTTGTATATCTGAGATTCTTTGGTCTGTGAGGGTAGCTGACATCTGAACAGTGTTTAAGTTTGCGCCTATGAAAGTAATAGACTGGCAGGGCAATAAGGAGGATTTTCCGTAGTTGATCGAGATGCCCAATTGAGTGCAAAGATTTATTGTGTAATCCCTGGCTTGAAGAAGCTGATGCCTGGTGGTGGCTGAAAGGAGCCAGTCGTCGAGATCTGAAACACCTGGAATCCTTGACGTCTCAGGTGAGCCGTGACCACTGCCATACATTTGGTGAACACTCTGGGGGCTGTAGTGAGACCAAAGGGCAGGGCTCTGAATTGGAAATGACTGGTCCCCAGCCGAAAGCGGAGAAACCTTCTGGAGCGTCTGTGAATTTTTATGTGATAGTACGCATCCTGAAGATCTATTGAGCACATCCAGTTGTCCTTCTGTAAGAAGGGCAGAATTGACTGAAGTGTGACCATTCGGAATCTTGTCTTTCTCACAGACTTGTTGAGTCTGCTGAGATCCAATAAGTCTCCCGTCTTTTTGGGGACCAAAAAGAACCTTGAGTAGATTCCGGGCTCTGAATGATCTGTTGTAACTGGCTGAATGGCTCTTTTTTGCAGATGTTTTAAAACTTCTAACTCTGCAATTTCCCTTAGGTGGAACATCTGGAAGGGAATTTGAGTAAGAAAAGGGAGTTTCCTCGAAAGGAATTTTGTAACCCTCGGATATGATCGACTGTACCCATCTGTCTTGAGTTAGGGAAAGCCAGGCTTCTGGGTACAGCAATAGTCTTCCCCCGACTGCCTCCAAGGATGGACAGTCGGGCAACATCTCAGGGATGCTGAAAGGGCTTGTCAGAGAGAGGCTCTCTGCTTCCCTGGTTTTGTGGACCCCCTCTGCCTCTAGAGCGGCATCTGTTATTGTTACCCCCTCTGCCTCTAGGGGTAAACTGACCATGTGAATCCGGCATGACTCCTTGGGATTTGCGGAACCACATTTTGCCACTTTTCTGTCCTTTAGGGTAAGGTCTAGAAGGGGTGGAAAAACGGACCCCTACGGCAGAAAGAGTCTTGCCGTCCTGCTCACACCTGGTCAATGTTTCCTTCACTTGAGGGCCAAACAAAGCGACCCATCAAAGGGAGAGTTTGTGAAGGACGCCTTAAAGGGATCTGCAAAATTACAGAGCCGCATCCAGGCTTGGCGTCTAAGAGCCACTAATGTACCTGCGGCCCTACTCGCTCCATCTGCTGCATATGATATCAGTCACATGGAGGAGTTAGCAAAAGAATTAAGGGTTCCTAGCTGCGAAGCAATTTTTTCTTGAGCCCCTGCAGCTGTGGGATCCTGTACTACTTCACCTAGCTCCTTAAGGATATCCCTTTGGAGTCTGGTGAAGTGACATAAGTAGTTCAGCGAGGGCATAGCAAAGGTCGCTGAAGAGAACATCCACTTACCATACCTATCCATGGTCCTAGAGTCCTTATTAGGAGGATGGACAGGTACGGAAGGATATGCAAGTTCTTTCTTAGTGGCAGCCGCCACCACCATGGCATCAGCAGGGACACCTTTCGTGAGGAATTGCTTATCCGAAGGGGCAGTAATAAATTTAGAAGGCCTCCTAGGAACTGGCTCTATAGAGTCAGGAGCAGCCCAAGCCTTTCGAGCAATAACCTGCATAAGGGGGTCGAAAGGCGGAGACACCCAGGAGGTGGAGGGCCGAGATCCAAACGCCTCCAGGTATACCGACTCATCCTCAGAGGGATTATTGGAGGGCCAGTTTCCCTCTGTTTAAGGAGTTCTAGGATGTCTGGAAAGGAGACATCCTCAGAGGGGGATCTTGGGGATCCCTCCGACTCATCTAAGTCGGTATCTGAAGTGAGAGACTCGGGGGAGTCTACGTGTTTCCTCTTACAGGTCCTCTTGCGCGGAGGATCCCCTGACTGATCAGGAGAATCCTCGGAAGAGGGGGTTCTTCCCAGTGGGGAAACCTGAGGCGGAGGATCTCTGGGTCCGGGAGCAAGAGAGATGGCAGAGATATCGACAGGCACCGTAGAGGGAGGAGCTAAGGGAACAGACTGCTGGCTGAGTCCAGTGGCTAGCACACTCTTCATCACCTCAAAGGCTCCCCTCCCAGGGAGGTCCGAGAGAACCCATTCCGAAGAACCAGGAACTCCAGGGCCCACCGAAAGGGAAGGCTCCGAGGCAGATGTCGGAGCCGAGCTCACCAAGGCCGAGGCTCCAAGGGAAGAGTGGGGTCGGACAAGGGTCCGATGCCACTCACCCCTCGGAGGAGACCAGGGAAGCCCGACCACTGAATCCCTCTAAGGAAGGTCTCAAGAGGAGATAAGAGTAGAGGCTGAGGAGCAGAAGGGGGGGTATCTGTCCCTCAGCCATAGCAGAAACCATTCCCGAAGACTCCAGCTCCAAACTCTGAGGTAGAGTCGAAGGAGGAACTGCAAGGGGGTGTGGACTAATAGTCGTCTGTTGAGACGGACTATGTAGCATCTGGGCCAGTGCCTGTGATTTTAATAATCTACTGACCACCCTCTCTAGATCATGGTCAGAAAGCCTGGATGACCTGGATGATCGGCTCCGATGGCTCCGTTCTGTTCCGAGAGGAGAGGCCGGAGCCGAAAGTATCGGTTCCAAGGAAGGGGACCTGGACCTCTTCCTCGAAGGAACCATCGGAGCCGACGAAACCATGGATGCTGTCGGAGCAGACAACTTTTCGGCACCGACAGAAGGTCTCGATGCATCGGCTCCGGCCGGAGCCGATACAGACATAAAAGTAATGGTGTCGGAGCCGGTCGGCGCCGACACCAAAGCCTGAGCCACATGGTGGTCGGAGCCAGTCGGAGCCGACACCGATGTGACCGAACCAGCAAGGATGGCTATCGGTGCCGAGGGTTTGTGCAAACTAGGATCGGCTCCAGCCGGAGCCGATCTCGACTCTGAAAGAGTCGGAACCGAGGCCGCAGGCTTAGAGACAGAAGCCTGGGCCTTGGAAGACTTGGAAGTCTTAGTCGGGGCCGACTTAGCCAGAGAGCCCTCCGGTTTAAGAAGGCCCCTCAAAATCAATTTGTTTCTCCTCTCCTGCATGACTCTCTGGCTAAAAGAATGACATATTGCACAGGAGTCCTGCAGGTGGAGAGGTCCCAGGCAGTATAAGCAAGAAGTGTGACCATCTGTCAGAGACATCTTCTGACAGCACGAGTCACACTTCTTAAAGCCTGAGACCCTTTCCTTGGACATAGTTGTAACAACACACACACAACACAGTCCCAAGAAATAGTTATCCCAAAATAGTCAGATAACTAACCTCTAATACACACACACACACACCCTAACAAGGGGGGGATGGGAGGGGAGAAGGCCTGACTAAAAATATAAAGGAGTGAGGGATTTTCTAGTCAGAAAGGGACTTAAATTAACTATAAACGTTAAAAAATAAAGTTTTAAGTTGAAAAGGGGGCTAAAACAGTAATATATAAATCACTTACCAGGAGCTGGTAAAAGGAGGACCTCATCAGCGAAGCGGCAAACGAGATCTGGGTACTTACCGCCTTGCATCATGGGATATGGGGCTGCCTCGAGCTGGTAAAAGTGACTCTCGAGATTAGCAAGTGCCGAGTCGGAGCCGAGGATCGGCTCCGAACCCATCAAGCAAGAATGAAGGCGAGATTGACAACTTAATATCAATTATTTACTTTTTCTGACATCTGCCAAGGCAAGAAAGAGTCCCCAACGGGGTACTTAGCTTCTTAGAAGTCTTCGGTAGTAGAAATCTCTGGATCTGACCGACCGGCACTTGCGAACAGCTTCTGCTTCGGGCACCGCGCGGCAAGAAAGACTGAGGAAAATGGCGTCGGCTGATGCCTTTATACCAAATTCGCAGCAGCTATGACGTCGGGTGAAGTGCGACATCAGCCGAGGCCAGACCCAGACTTTGGAATCCGGCCGGCCGAAGGGCTGCCTGAGGCAGGACAACCCATATGTTAGGACTGCAGATGCATCCTTGAAGGACATCTAAAAGAGAGCATACAGGAACAGAACAGAGCCATAAAAAGCTATGATGAACACACTATACACTCATCTACATGTTCTGATTTAAAAAACATGCATTTTCCTTGTGTAGTTTTTTGTAAGAGAAAAATGTTGAGTTTTTTGGAAAGTAAGTGGCAGACTGTGCATAATGACACTAGTGGTTCTGGTCTTAATGTGGCTATTAAAATTTAATTTAAAAAACAAAGATTTTTTTAAATGCTAACTACAGTGATTGACAGTGTACTTAAATCTCATAATTTTGTGTTGCTAGTCTAATCAAGACTCTTTGGTAAGACAAATTAGCTTAATTTTTTTTTATTTTGTACTTATTTTTGCACATTTTATTAAATTTTGGTTTAGCTTACAATTTTGTTCAATCTTCATTGTACTTCAGCATTTTTCTGTTTTCTTCAACTTTTGTGCTTACATTAAAAATCTGAGGGAACGTCAGTGTCAATCCTGTGTGGAATATTGTATATACTGCCCTGTGCACTACACACCTGGTAGTTGATCAGGTTGAAGCCCTTCCAACTGCTGTACTAGACATCATGTGGAACAGCTGGGGAGTTGTTGACAATGTGGTTGCAATCAATGACCCCTGGACCTCAGGTAAATGGGTTATTTTGTAAAATGCCAACAAATTGTTGGTTGCCTCCCTGTTGTCCTTGGAAACCATATATGCTACTAAGGATGCCCTTCATATGTTCAAAATTCTGTAACACCAAACCTCTGATCATCAAAGACCAGAGGATTGAAGTTCCTAAATACCAAACCTTGTAACTGGAGATTACAGAACAGTGTGGAATGGGAACTTTCCCATTCTCTTCACTGTAATGCGATCACAAGAGTTGGTATATTTAAGTAGCAGTGGGGTGTGCGGGGTGCTAACCCCCCTGTAAAAAGAATGAAATCAGAAATTTTCATGTTTTAAATTTTTTTGTTGTTGGGTCAATATTTCGGAACTTCGATATTCTGGTCTGCGATGATCAGAGTTTTGACGTTCCAGATTCTGAATATATGAAGTAGACCCGCTACTACACATGCTGCAGTATCAGGTCAAGGAAGGTCCACAAGACTGATGCCTATGAAATTCCTAATGTGTCACCGGGAAGACACTGAAAGGTACCTAAGCAAGGATAATGCTACATAAACTTCATGCCTGTTGGAACAGGCTGTCCTCATCCTTACTGATTCTATGCGTGGGTGTTTGTTTACATTGCAGTAGTTGACAATGTCCTAGTCATACAGGGGATGTTATGTTAACTGTTTGCGGACTTGCTTCTGATGTGGAATGCGACAGCGCTCAATATTTCAGATACCAGCATTTGTGGTTCAGCTAAGGCTGATGCAGCTATTAGCATAATAGCATAAGCAAAATTCCTGGACACCAAGAAAGCCTAGCATTGAAAAACAGCAAAGCACAGCATTTCATGCCTCTGACTCATTCCACATCTACCATTTGAGCAAATGGCAAGTCTCATTAGTGTAATATCATTCATTTGCATGCCATCCTTAGTGTAATTGCACTACATCTCTGAATCATCTCCTCTTTACACAGTGCTATTCACTGTGCTACTTCATGTAATACAATGCACTAAAATGTTATAACTATTCCATCATTTGAAAATGAATATCAGACCTTAATATTTACAATGAAAAAATCTCTATCCAAGTACTATGAGTAAAAATAATTTCTATACACATACCTTATTTAAAACATGCACTAACAGCCCATTCAAAACGCCAGCCTTTCTAAATGTAAAAAAAGTTAACCAGGCTGGACAAATGGAAATACAATACTAAAAAATTATTTAATAAAGGCTTTCTCCAAAATTTGTTAAACAGTACTATATGCAGTGGGTAAGCTGCACCTCTGATTTCTAGACATTAATCGGTTTGCTAAATCATTAAAAGTAGAAATAAATTTAATTTTCATTGCTTGGTTTTCTAGAAAGACTGATGGACATGAAATTTATATGCCGAAAGCCAAAAACAAAGAATGTTCAAAATTTCTCTTCTAAATAACAAAATCATGTAATCAGCTATATTCACAAACTTAAGCTAGCAGCAAAGTATATGCAATAACTTTCTGAATCAGTATAGCTCTGCAAAGAAGGTTTGCAGGCAACAGATAATAATGTGGAAACCTGCAAGCAGTTATTAGTAGTTTACACAATTTATTGCCATGTTTCAGTGGAGCTGAAGAGTTTTAGCACTTAAATAAGAAGGGCAAGAGCATTTGGCACCGGGTCCCTGATTTGGCATCCATCAACACTAGATTTTGGAGTGAAAGAAAAGGTCCCTTCAGCAATCTGGCACTCCTCCCTTTTCTAAGAAAGGAACAGCAGATCCTAATGCCTTACACCCTCACTTTCTGCATGGGGTTAAGAAAGAAAGAAAAAACCCTTCTACATTCTGGTGCTCTGGCCTTCGCTAAGGCCTTCACTCACTGTACTGCTGTCACATCCACATAAGTGAAAATTAAAATAATAAATGAAAGGATTTGCTGATAATGCCCCTTAGCACCTTGTGCTTGGAGTAGTTACCCTCTTTGCCTCATCCTAGCTATTCATCGGTCAATAAATTATGGCCCGCAGTACCAAGTTATTGAACCAAAGATAATACATGAATATTATATAGATATAGACAAATATATACACAGCTGGTGTATGTATGACTTTCACAGGAAGGTATTCTTGGTGTTGAATCAGATTTATAGTCCCTTCTTTGGACTGCTCTTCTGTTTCATAGAATAATAGTCTGTCCTTTCAATTACTGTTGATGGTGTCAACCAGTAGAATGCCGAAAGTGTACTGCAATGCTGAGGGCCACTACACAGCTGAAATGTAACAGACTGTGTACAGACTACAGCTGGATCCGGCACTATGCAGTCAACTATGGCCTGCTGGCCAGGGGGCTAACATTTACTTTCTAATTAAAACAAACACACACACATTCTTTAAAAGTGTTCTTTAAGAATGCCTTCTGCAGCTGTGCATGCATCAATGCACACTCAATGTTGCTTCTTCAACAAATTCATGCATGTACTGATGCACAATGCTGCTTGCTTTTCAAGATGTTGATACAAAACTGTATGTTTCATCATTAATAAGTCTACAGGCATTACTGTTGTAATACTTCACTGCACCTCTTCTACTATTACTGTTGGTTTTGAAATCCAAAAGACCACATTCACAAATCGTTTTTTAAATAATGTCCCATTTTGTTCACAAAAAATGGGCCTGCCCCTACCAATCTAAAAATTTTGGGGAGGCAGATTCTGCATCATAGAAAGAAAAACAAAAACAATACAAAAGGCAACAATATATTTTGACATCAAAGTTTTTAATATCTAATACATAATTCAGTCAGTATGATCTAGAAGTTATGCAAAAAGGCTGCACTTATGTCCATGCTTTTAGAGTCACCCTGTATGACACTATTAATTATTTAAAGGTTTTCTCCAGAAAATTGAACTCTGAAGTGTTGTTTGGAAATCACTTACAAGATAACAGCAAAAAGTACTATTTAGACCAAGTCTGTTTAACTCACCCATTCATCCTGTGATACAGGCTTATAAAAAATAATTGTTATGTAGAAAATCAGGTCACTGTTGAACAAACCAGTACAGAGAAGTATTACAATCTGATTAAAAACATATACAAATCTCTACTGACATGTCAAGGAAGGGACAAGTCCACATGGGTTATGAAAGTGAACAAGCTGGGGTCATAAGCACTTAGTTGTCACAGTAAAATGAAAATACTTTTGAAAGATGAAATTTTGGATAGGGCTGTGCACAAGCAAAAAAAAAAAAAGAGAGACTCCTGTACTGGGTTTCCCCTCTGATCACACTTTTTTTTTATAACTTCTGCATAAGAATGTCCAAAAATTAAATCTCTATCCAAGGAAGAATTCAAAATTTCACTTTTGACATCTTCTGGGTGGGTCCAAGAAGAGCCAGAAAACAGTTCTAGTGACAGTAGCCCTAGAAGTAGCATTTACAGATTCATAAACATATTTTAAATGACAAGTAACTTGAGAAACAGAAGAAACAATTACACAATGCAGATTTTTTTCTTCACATTATGAAACTGGTGGCAAAATATTCCCCCTACTTTCATAATTAGTGAGGACAAACTTCAACATACGAGCTTGACGGTTTAAAATTCTAAAAATTAAAGTTGCAGAAGCACATTTTTCCCACTTATCTAAAGCTTTTTCATCATTATCAGTATGACAGGGATTAGAATTAACTAAATGTTTAGCAGCAGCTGGCTTTTAAAGTAATAGCTGCTGGGTCATGTCTGTGATTGATTAATAAAAAATGTAAGACTGAGGAATTTCATACAATTTGCTTTTTTAGAGTTAAGCAGGTGGACTGTTAGGGAAATTGCAGACTGCATAAAAACAATTGCTTCAAAGGTGACAAAACTGAAAGGATAGAAGAAGGTTCTGGAAATTCCACTTGTAACAAACAATATTTTCTGAAGACCTGACAGACCTCTGTATTCTCCCATTAAAACATTGATTCATCCTGAAAATAGTCTCAGAGAAAGGCACTCCCTCACATGGAGAATCAGACACCACAGTCTCCTCAGAATCTGAATCAGAAAGTTGAAAAAATGCATCTGTCCCTTCATGTTCCCTTCAAGATCCAAATCTTGAACCTCTTGAGGGAAAGAGGAAGCCCTTTTTATTTTACCAGAATAGGCCTAAACAACGGGCCAAGACTCTGCACAAGGCCATAAGCCAAGCCCAATAAATTAGTTCTGCTCAGAGTAACTGATACAGCAGAAGATGGCTTATCTTCTGTCTCCATGTGACAGGAATTTTTGAAGACATAGACCCAGTACTGCCAGCAGCAACTTCTCCAGAGAGGGGAACAATATTCTGGCTAACCAAAAGCACATTACCTGCTCCTTCAACCAGTACTGACAAAGAGTGGTTTGCTCTTGCCCCCTGGACCATTACAGCTGTACAGGATGTGTCTAACCCAGTCTATTATGGATGTATGGACTACACCAGCGGGATCCAAAGAAAAAGATGAATGGTCTGACAAACCAGTCTTAGCTACATCAGACCACCCACCTGCAGCTGAGGGAAATTACCAGCCTGCTGTGGTGGTAAAGACTGTTTAACAATATTTTTATTTTATGTGCATGGAAGAAGGTCCAATAGAGGAACAAGTACTTTGTTTCATGGTCAAGCTGAAAATGGTGATAGTTTCCCAGGTAACCGGATTAGTGATGGTTGGTAAAACAGGAAAGTAGCAAAAAGTAACCTTTTTCCCGGAAAGTAAAAAGAACTTTAAACACTTTCCCCATTCCCAAAAAGTAATCTAACCATAATTTTATCCAATGAAAAAGTACTCTTAGAAAACTTATAAATTTTTTTAGCAAAAAGTTGTTAAAAGTAAAAAAATAGAACCAAGGTGGAAGTGCAGACTCAAAGAAAATAAGTACCGCTCGTACAAATGGAAACAAATTTAATAGCACATAAAATAAAATAAAATCACAGGTTAAGCGGATATCAGTTGAAAGCGCTTAACCTGTGATTTTATTTTATTTTATGTGCTATTAAATTTGTTTCCATTTGTACGAGCGGTACTTATTTTCTTTGAGTCTGCACTTCCACCTTGGTTCAAAAGTAAAAAAATGCCATGAGACAATCATCCAAAACACATTTTTCCTTGCTTAAAAGTACTTCTTTTTAAGAGAAAGTAATGTGGAATATTTTTTCCCCAAAGGGAACCTATCTGCCCAGCAATGGAAAAGGGTTAGCCAACCATCAATCCTTGAAAGCCCACAGAGGAGTACTTTTCTCAAGGCTGGAAAGTTTTGAAGGGCTTGGCATTCAAACCTGATTTTATGTTATCTATACTCAAGCTGACTAATGTTTTGGGTATGTGGAATGTGTCCCTAAAGCTTTGGAAGCTGGCTGTTTGGTTTTTATATCCTCGGCAGGACAGAGTCTTATAACTTAAGCTACTGCAGCAGTGATCATAATGATGCACTTATCCTCATTAGGCTGAGGTCTACTTTTTGTCAAACTTGAAAGTGGTGGAGAAAGATGGAATTTCTGTACCATCATTTTTTGGGCTCTCTGCCCTCAATATATTTCATTGCAGTACTCAGGCTCACTGCTACATTTTTTTGTATCAAGTTACTTAGTGTTAATGTAAATAGCATACACTGTCTGGTAAAGTGGTCCAGGCAGTGTATTTGGCCAAGAAAGTAGTTCCCCTGATAGTTTTACTTTTCAAGGAACACATCACACTGTTGTTGTGGGGACATGACTCTGTTGTTTTCTCTGCTCATTCTTGAGGAAGGAGGAAGGAAAGCTTATTTTAATTCTACACAGAATGGTAGGGTTGCAGGTCCTTAACACCTTTATGTTGGATGGGGGCTAGCAGCAGTTATTTTGAGATACCATCAAAATATAGTTACTACAGTCAGCTCATATCCTCATTCTCCAATGGGAATGAAGGTGGCTAAAGCTATTTTAAATTGTGTTCAGAGCAAGATGAAGGCATCCCTAGTTATAGGGGGATGTAAATTCCCTGGTTTCACCCAAGGGCACCACATCTGGGTATCCTATCTGAACTTCAGTGCTGGCTAAATTCTTATCGAATTAGGATTAAAAAAAAAGTCTCTTGCAGACTGTTTTTTGTTTCCAAATAGTCCTCAGTTCACTTATTATTCCAAGCTTCTTGGCACTTGCAGGCAAACTGATTAGATCTAGATTGGTCAGGACTTGTTGGGGTAGGCCTTACTTTACAAGTTTCCTCCTGCCATTAATCAGTTTATGAAGCATAAGTATGTGCTTTTACTTCTCTAATTCCATTACCATCTAAGTCATGGAAGTTTTTACCTTATTGTGCAAGGAGATAATGAGTTTCTATATACTCTTTCTGCAATTACTCAGGTTTTTCAGGTACATACTATAGGGACTATATTTTTATGAGTGCTTTTTGCATGTTATCTTGAGGACATAGGCAGAAGGTTATGGAACAGATGGAATAAGGAACTTGCAAAGGTGAGAGTTGAATATATAAAGCTAAAATCTGAGCATATGCTTACAAAAACACACTTGCTCTCCTTATAGCTCTGGCAAATTAAAGCAGAGTCCAGGATCTTACTAACATTAAAACTGAGACAGCTCTTGGCAGACTTGCTTGAAGTATTATGAAGTATTACTGCAGGCCTTTTCTAGATTTGTGAGGAAGTGTAAGGCCAAATCAAAACAGTTTTCACCTCTTTCACTGTTTCAGCAAGGGAAGAATGGGTGGTCGCTTATTGCTCATGAAGTGAAGGAGATGTACAGGTTTCACTACCACTAAGTATATTCTCAATATGGAGCTGTACAATCTGGATTCTGTGTCTGGGGTACAGAATACTAATATGGCCCTACCAGATCTGACTGATGATTTTAAAGCTTGTCTGGACAAGCCTATTCAGAAGGGGGAATTATTTACTTCCAATAAAAAGTGATAAAGTGACAAGTATGAATGAGCTTCCTTCTGAAGTCAATTGGCTACCTCCAGCTCTCTTGGACTTCTCTACTAGGAATGTTATGCTGCCACATACCTTGGGGGCTGATTCCCCTACCATGGAAGTAGTCTCTGCTTATCCTTGTTTTAAAAACCTGGAAAATACTAATTTTATTTGGACAATAGGAGACTTACCTCACTGCAGAACGTTAACTGCAAGATTGTCACGGCTCTATAGGCCTCTTTGCTTGCGCTTCATATTCTTTCATAGGTGCATTCCAATCAAATGGGGTTTGTTAATAGGAGGTCAGACAGGCATAATACTCACCAGGTTGCATACTGCCTGAAAATCCAAAACAGCCACCAATAAAAAGAAATAAAATCTTTTATTCACCTCTAGCACCTTGGCAACAATGCCTTATTTTTTTATCTGTGGCTGCTGTTTTGGATTTTCAACATTTTGGTTTGTGGTCCAGCATATTGCCTGAAGGCTTAGAAAAAAATTCTCTTTGCTATGGGTCTTTTATCTGTAGATACACAAAAGTCCTTTGATACTCAAACTGTCATTTCTTCATAGTGATAGATGACTTTACACTACCTGTGTCTCTGTTATTAAGAAGACATGCTGTCTATCATGACTTCAATACAATGCTTAAAGTAAGCACATACAGATCTCACTGATGGATGCCCACTTACACCATTCATTTTTGTGATAATGGAACCTTTAGCTGCAACCCTGAGGAACACTCTTCAAGATAATTCTATAGGTCTGGTTGACAATTCAGTCAAGGCGTACCTAGCCCTATTTATAGGAGACTACTTCCTTATCTGTCTGTGGGAGCCACACTAATCTAATCCAAGATGTCAGAGCACTCTGCAAATTTGGCAACCGTATAAGGGTTCTGATTGGGAAGACCCAATTATATTTCCTTTTGTACACTGCTTTACCTGCTCCATGCACTAATACACAGAAACAGATAATGAGAGAGAGAAAGGAAATGTAACAATTTTCCTGTACAAGAAAATAAATATTTTAGTAACAATGGCAGGAAGCAATGCATTTTTCTTCATTTCAAAAGTGTATTCTTCCAGATTATAAATTCAACATATTAAGGCCTTCTAGCTGTTTGATCCTTACAGCTGCATACCTGTGGGCACGCCTACCAACAGTGTGCTAATGAGCCAGGCTAGAAACTGCAGTGCCAACTAACCTGTGGATTTAAAGGATTCAAGTATATTCAGACAGGTTAAAAAATGAACTCTATAAATAATCTTCCCTCGTATTGTTTTGTTACGTATAAATATAGAGCAAGGTTAGCTTTAAAATACAGAAAATGTGCTCATCCATTGTTTATAATTAATCTCAGTTTCTAAATATCTTAATCATTTCTATTTATCTTAGCATCTTTCATTATAATGATTACTTTATAAATTCTAGTAAGTAGTTTTTCTTACAGTATTTCATGGTTAAGAATTCTAGCACTCCCTTTATAAGCTTTGTCAAAGCATTCTCGACAAGGAAGTTAATCTTCAGACAATAACTAAATTTTCAGAAAAAAATACCTGACCATAATTTCCCTTGTAAATAAGGTGGACACCATTCTCAAAAAGGGAAAAATAAGAAATAATTTGATTCTGCCCGCCAGTGCATACATAACATGGATAATATTTTACTGCTCCTTTTCTAAGAGTAGGAATAAAAAGAATAGCAGCATTACTGTTTCATAATTCTATTTCAAAATGGTTAATGAATTCCAAAGCATCATCCTAAATTATTCCACATGTATACAACTGGTATATTGGAGATCAACCAAGTTCAAAAATTGGTTCGCAAGTAAACAATGTTCTAGATGGGGCAGCTGTATCACTCTCTTCTAACTGACAGAATAACTGCCTCCATACAACTCTTGGGCAACCACCACTATATTAACAAAAAAAAAAAAAAAAACTGAAAATACCCTTAGTTTATTATTCCGTTTAGTGGGGGAAGTATTACGTCATATTCCTATAGTGGAAGCTCAATAATGGTAACTGAAGTCACAACAGCCTGCACTTAAAGTTAATACTTAATAAAAAAAATGGCCCATAGCAAGAGCAAATAGGGTTAGATGTAATTATGTTGCATCACTGCAAAAATAAATAAATAAAATGCATTTCTTCTATCATGGGTATTATACTTCTCTGTATCATCATTATGTATTTGACTTCTCTGTATTTGTAGCTTATGTATTGTAAATTTCTCTATATCGGAGAGTGAAGTTTATGTACTATAAATTGTCTGTATTGGAGCTTTTCTCCTTGGGGCTCCACTGAAAATGGGCCTCTGGCCCAGTTGGACTAACTCTGTCAACAAATGTCAAATACATAAATAATAAATTATTACTAATTATAAAATATGCATATGAATTATGATGAGTTCTTTATAAGATTTTGAACATGTCTGGAATGCCATAATACTGCAATGCACCTGTATATTATTTATTTTGCACTGTGACAATCTGACGATTAATTAAGTTTTCCAAACAAGAAGTTTATTTGGCAGTGTTATATATCTGGAAGTCAAAAACAAACTGATATTGATATAAAGCTGTCAAAATAAGTAACCTTTATGTCTTTGACTACTTTAGCCATTATTTTTTTATAATCAACATTTAGCAATATTTTTTCTGGAGCAATCTAATCACGGACATCTTTCTTGCTTAGAATTACATTAACAGCATGGAAAAAGGAATCTCCTGGTTTGGTATAATAAACCAGTGAAGCAGTTATAATAAAACAGGAGCCAACATATCAATAAAACATTGGCAAAACTCACCAGAAAAGTAATTCTGGCCAAGTGCTTTTTCAGACACTTTATGGTGTGCTGAATATTTGAAACTGGTAACAAGTTTCAATACTATCACTTTTTTATGTTTCAAGGTTGAAAAACAATCCATAAAGTTGGTATTCATCCTGATGCACATTTCAGTTATATATGCTATTAAAGTAATGTACTCCCCTAGAGTAGAAAATTCAACTGGTTTCCTCTTGTTATTAAAACTGGTCAACCATGTGGTTTCTTAATTTAAATTTACAACACTGGGAAACAAAGAATTTCCCTCTGGTTTTATAATATATATATATATATATATATATATATATATATATATATATATATTTTTTTTTTTTTTTTTTTTTAATCAGTCTACCCACTTTTTATTTTTATATTTGGCTTTGTCTTCTTTTAAAAATTAGTTTCCTCCACAAAAGTTCATATTTCTGGCAATCAATAACTAAGGCACTGACTATGCCTTTTGAAAAGCACTCGGTCTCTCATAAACTTTGCTGTAATAAACTGATAAGCCTTCTTCCCCACATTTGTAATTTATGCATCTGTTACCTTTTTCATAGCACCCCTCAGATGGCCTAATGAGAACATTTGATTAGCATTCTCTCTGTGGTATTTTAACACAGTACTCTTAGTTTGCTTTGAACCACTGAGTGGAAATGCATCTTTTATAACCACCCTGCCTAGAGTAAAAACTGAGACAACTTTGCCACATAGAACACAGTCTTTAAAGATCAAAATGGAAGGAAAAAAAAACAAGTCCAAACGTTATTATCTATAAGGTAATTTTCAGTGAACCAATCCTATTTTTGTCTGCTGGCATACCATTCCACGTTATCTTCAACTGTGCAGACAAGAGCTTTCTTCCTTCACTACAGCATTTTTCTAACATGTGCACAAGGGTATCTCCATGATAAAACCAACAAAGAAAATCAGCCAAAACAGAAATAGATTTCCATGTGATATTAATTTTCTTTTTTCTTTCTTAAAATTTATAACAGCATGTGAGATCATTCTATTTTTTTATTATTGTTTTTGCTGTAATGACAAACTTCACTAGTACAGAGTTTAATTTGATCCTGCTACATTCTTAACAAAAACATCTCTGCAATTGTAAGCTAGCTTTACTTCTAGAACGGAGGTATTCACTAGCATGGCTAGAACCCCAGAAACAGCTTTTTACATACTAGCAATGGTATCCAAGCATCAGGTACTCCTTAAGTCTCAGGTTCCTCTGATGAGCTCTCAATTCAAAATCAGTTAACTTATTTCCATGCAAATTGCTGTCCAGCAGGACTTCTCTGTTGCATCACTTTTGGGAAATATTGTTTCTCTTGCTATTGCTGAAGCAGATTTATTTCCAAAGTATTAATTTGTTGCCCCACTCCTTACATCCTTACTACATTCCTAACCTTACTAAGACACCTTGCAAATGAACAAGTCTGGGGCAGTAGCTGTAAAACCTTCTATTTTCTGTGACAAGAGCATAAGGTTGTCAGTAAAGCCATCCCACTGTAGTTCTACAGCAAAGAAGTTTGAACACCTTCAGATTCTTTTGGAGAAACAATAAAATTACTAGCTAACTAGTATCCAACTGCCAAATTTCCTATTAACGTACCTACCGTTGTACTTGTCCCTTTCACTGTAGAGTTTTCAATAAAACTTTCCTCTCAGAGAGCATCTAGAGTCAAACCTACTTCTGAGGTAATTAATCCATTAATGATCTCCATTTGCAGTTCAAGCATCATAGCTGTAAGCATCAAACAATCTAAATGATCTCTACACCATGTACATCAGCTGAATTACCAAATGGTGCTCTTAGCATTCTTCCCAAGTCCACTGAAACTGGAGTACCATTCTTTTTGCCTATAAATTGTTTCCACTTGTACTGAAGAATTTATTTTGTCTCACTTTCAACACACATTATGTCAAGGGCCAAAACAGAAAAAAGAAAGGCAACACTGTAAACACAGCTGTAACAAATTGACTCTCATGCTCTCTTTACCAGGAAACAAATTCAATGAAACAGTAAAAGGACATCTCATTTCTAGAAGAAAAAAAATGATACTCAGATCACCACCAACAAAGTTATTACCACAGAGTAAATGATCCCTTAACAGCCAACTGTTGCAATGTTATATGAGGAATGTAGCTTGGTCTAGTGATTGTTTTAGTAGTTGTGCCTATGTATCAAGGCCACAATATGTCTGTGGGAGGTAAATAACCGATGGCTGTGTGTTTCACATTTGTTACAAACAAAAAGCCCATAGAATAATGTATAACCTCTAGCTTACAGATTCACAGAAAGTTACTAGAACAAGGTACAGGAGACCATTGAGAAGCCTACGCCAATTTTCCAACTGCTTCAGAGCACTGTCTAGTTTAACGACTTGCAGATAAACGGAGGCTAAAGGAATAAATCCTTGCACTACAGGAAGAAGCTCATGTTAGCAACTCATAGCCTTAATGATGTTCATCGTGTTTCACTGTTGCAGTCATCACTGTAGGGTTGCAGTCATCACTGTTGGGTTCTTCCTGCCGGCAGGCAGCCCTCGGTCGGCCAGAATCCCAAAGTCTGGGTCCGGCGTCGGCTGTGCACTCATCCTCCCTGACGTCAGTGCGCCAGGGGTACAAAGCTCCTAGCCGACGCCATGTTCTCCAGTCTTTCTTGCCGCACAGTGGAAGCAGTTCGCAAGTGCCGGTCGGCTGACTCCTGTTATTTTTGGTACTTCTATCCGAAGACATTCTTTTCAAAGCTAAGTACCCCGTTGGGGAAACTTTTTTCTTGCTCCAGTCCGATGTCAGAAAAAGTTAATAATTGTATTTCTTGTGGGAAGCAAATACCTCATAAGGATTTTCATTCTTATTGTATTCCTTGCCTAGGCCCTGACCACGACGTAGCTAGTTGTCGGTTTTGTGCTAGATTTCATCAACGTACTATTAAACGGAGATACAATTTTGCCTTTCATTACTTCGGGAGGCGATTTAATTACATGTCGTCGGACGTTTCCGACTACGGGAGTTCATAAAAGACGCAAGGATAAAGATAGGCCTCCGAGGTCCAAATCAGACGACAGTTTACAATTAGAGCCAGCTACCGGTTCGGCCATCGTCAGTGAGGCGCTTTCGCAGCCCCTGTCGTCAGCCATTTCAGAACCGCTTGCCGATACGGACTCCCATGAGGAGCCAACTAGGCCTTTGGATATTCCAGGTGAAGGACCTTCGGATACTGCTCCCTCGGATGGGTCCGGAGCCGCTGTGCAGGAACCGGCTTCCGCGGGGGTTTGCAGGCCTACGCAGCTTCAGGTAAAGGCAAAGGCAAAGACTCCTTCTAAAACAAAGACTCAAGCCCAGGCCTCCTCTGATCCGGGACCTAAATCTCAAAAACAAATGCTTAAAATGGCTGAGGACTTGCTAACTATGATTAGGGGTTCCCATCCCCCTCCAAACAAAAGGCCAAGACAAGAATTGGATTATGAATCCTCTGATCAGGTATCTATCTCTTCAGTGTCTTCCTCTGAACAGGATTATACTTTCCCTCCTTATGAGGATTCTGATGCTGAAGAATCCATTCCCTTCAGCTTCTCCTCCTGAAGATTACTCTTTTGGGGAAACTTTACATGACATGAGGGAACATTTTCACTAGGAAGGGCAGGAGTACTCTGAATCTAAGAAAAGGCTTAGGGATTTCCTTCTTCTTCCCCAACACAGGCCCCTGGCTATTCCTCCTATTTTGGATATTGTGGATGATGTCTTTACTGAGTCTAATTTAACCCCTGACTCCTTTCCTCCGGCCCCTGCTCAGCCTGACAGATATTACAGAGTTCCTGACTCTCACCAGTTTCTATTTAAAAATCCTACTGCTGATCCAGAAACCATTTCTCAGGGTCCTAAGGGTGACAAGGCCACCACTGCTAAGAACCCTACTCCGTCAGATAAGGATTCTAGAGCTTTGGAGAGATGGGGCAAAAAAGTGTACACTTCTGCTACTTTATCTATCAGGGCTTTAAATTGTCAATTTCATATGTTGAAATATCAACAATACCTTCTGTCTGTTATGAAAAAAAATGTGTACCATTTCTGCATTGGCAGACAATAAGGAATTACAAGATTTGATGCATGCTACTTAGCAGGTGGGGAAACATACTTTACACTGTGGTTTTGATGCTTTGCAGGTTTCTTGCAGAGCGGCAGCCACTGGCACGGTCATTAGAAGGCATGCTTGGTTAAAGGAACAAAATTTGCCTGATAAGTAAAAGCAGAATTACTGGATGCTCCTGTTCAACATAATGTTTTGTTTGGGCCAAAGGCTGAAGAGGTTATAAAGAAAATGGAGGATAAGGCAAAATCCATGCAAACGGTTAAGGATTTCTTACAAGTTCAGCCTCCTAGATTTAGCAGAAATTGGCCAGCTAAGAATTGGTCATTTCCCAGCTCGCACAGGCCTCAGAGAGGTATATATAGGCGCCCCAGAGGGAGGGCCCAAACTCAAACCTCGTATAGGCCTAGACAGTGGAGTGCTTCCACCCCCAGGGGTGGAGAAGATAGGTCTCAATCTTATAGGAAACAGGCTCAATGACTCCCCCTGCAGGGCTCCAGGAACCTCTCTCCTGGATGCTCCTCTGGGAGGAAAACTTTCTCTTTTTCACCGACATTGGACTTGCATAACCCAAGACAAGTGGGTTCTGGATGTAGTTTTAAGAGGTTACAAATTCCACTTTCACACCTTGCCAAAACCAAATGGATGCCCAGACCTACCAAAAAAACAGTAGGCGGAGGCATTAAAACAGGTGAGGTCCCTCATGGCTATGAGGGCCATAGAATTGGTTCCAAATTCAGAGAAGGAACAGGGCTTTTATCCAAGACTCTTTCTAGTTCCCAGAAAACAAAATACTTGGAGACCCATCCTGGATCTGTCAGTTTTAAATACTTTCCTGGAGATACCAAAGTTCAAGATGCTTACTCTGCAGCAGCTCCTGCCAATGTTGAGCAAAAATGCATGGATGGTAACATTGGACTTCAAGGAGGCTTACCTACACATTCCTATCAGACAGGAGTGCAGAAGCCAATTCTCTGCGCTGCCCTTCGGCTTATTTACTGCGCCCAGGGTCTTTACCAAGTGCCTGCCACCAGTAGTAGCTTACTGCAGACAAGGAATTCAAATTTACCCTTATCTGGATGACTGCCTTATTCAAGCAGACAGCAAGGACATCTTACTCCAGCACCTGGAATTTGTTCAAAATCTACTCAAGTGCCTGGGATTCACTGTGAACGTAAAAAAGTCAAATTTGACACCCACTCAGCAGATAATTTTCCTGGGTGCTCTTTTAAGCACTACAACCTAGATGGCATTCCCAACGCCAGAAAAACAACTTCAGCTGACTTCAACTTTCAAAAGCCTGGCGTTAATGTCTCAGCTAACTGCAAGGAAATTCCTGCAGGCTTTGGGTTACATGGCTTCTTGCATCCTACTCATACCATATGCAAGATTGCATACGAGGAAAATACAATGGTACCTAAAAAGTGTATGGTCCCAACATTGTCACAGCCTAGACACAGTGATTGCTGTCTTGCCTTGCCTGCAAAAGGAATTTCATTGTTTTGAAGACATGCCGTGGCCCACCAAAGGGAAAGCCTTCAGTCTACCTCCAGCCAACCAAGTGATAACCACTGACACCTCGGATTAAGCATGGGGAGCCCACTTGCAGGGGAAAGGCCTGCAAGGTTTTTGGACAGAGGATCAGAAGCATCTACATATCAATTTAAAAGAGATGTTAGCTGTACAGAATGCCCTCATGGCTTTCAGGGATCGTTTACAGCCAGGACAGCTACTGATACGGACAGACAACACCGCAGTTATGTGGTACATAAACAAGAAGGGGGGCTCACACTCCTACCCCCTTTGCAGACTAGCCATGACTATGGAACACAGCACTAGCTTACAAAGTGGATCTACAAGCTCAATTCCTGCCAGGGAAACAAAACACTCTGGCAGACAGCCTGAGCAGGAACCTGTCAGACCCACACGAGTGGATGCTAGACACCCAAATATTCAAGATGATTACAAAAGCCTGGGGTTGCCCGGACATAGATCTATTTGCATCTCCCCACAACTACCAGTTACAGACTTTTTGTACGAGGAAATATCACAAGCTAGCATGGAAAGTGGATGCTCTCTCATTCAGTTGGAGGAACCTCTCGGGGTATGCCTTCCCACCACTGCCTCTTCTACCAAGGGTGTTATTAAAAATAAAACAGGACAAACCAAAGATGATCTTACTGGCCCCGAATTGGCCTCGACAATTTTGGTACTCAACACTGATAAATCTATCCCAGGAACCTCCTTGGATTCTACCTCAGATTCCAAATCTTTTGTTTCAACATCAGGGCCAGGTCCTGCACTCTCATATCAAGACTCTCAGCCTGGCAGCCTGACATATTCAGGGCCTATAATTAACCCTACCCTTTCCAAACAAGTTATGGATGTCATCTTAGAAGCCAGAAGGCCTAGCACTAGGAAATCTTATGCAGGAAAATGGAAGAGATTTTGCACCTGGATGCAGGCTCAGGAATCAGATCATCACATACCAAATATTCCATTGATTTTACATTACCTAACAGAGTTGTTGCATAAGGGTTTATCTTTTTCTTCCATAAAAATACATGCCTCAGCTATCTCTGCACATTATAATACAGATCCTCCAATTTTTTCACCTCCACTTCTGAAACAATATCTCAGAGGAGCAAAGAATTTAAGGCCCCCTAGGACTCCACCCATTCCTGCTTGGGACCTCAACTATGTACTGGAAAAGCTTACTCTGCCACCTTTTGAGCCTGCTGGCACATCCGATATAAAGTTTTTACCATGGAAGACTGTTATCCTACTGGCTTTAACTTCAGCCAGGAGAGTCTCGGAGTTACAAGCAATCATGTGGAACCTTACATTATTTTTCATCAAGACAGGGTTTCTTTGAGGACTAACCCTACTTTCATGCCTAAAGTGGTTTCTAAAGTGGCTTTAAACCAAACCATTCACCTGCCAACTTTTTTCCCTAATCCACAAAGTAAGGGGGAGAGGATCTTGCATTCTTTGGACATACACAGGCATCTTCGTTTTTACCTGGACAGAACCAAGGATATCAGGAAAACAGAACAACTGTCTGTTTACTATGCAGCAAATTCTCAAGGAAAAGCTATTTCAAAACAGACCATTTCTAAATGGATTGCTCATGGAATCAGATTTTGTTATTCTCATCATGAAAAGCAAATCCCTGGGAAAATTAGGACTCACTACCAGAGCTGCTGCCACTTCAGCTGCTTTTCTCAGGGGAGTTCCTACCAAAGATATTTTGGAAGCTGCAACTTGGAGTTCAGTGCATACTTTTTCAAAGCACTATAATCTCCCTCTTTATTCTAAATCTAGGGCAGGCTTTGCTTCTGCAGTCTTGCAAGGCCTTCTAGCCGCCCCTTCTACTCTAGAACCACCACCCTTTGTCTCAGCTTTGGGATTCAACCCTACTGTGATGACTGCAACAGTGAAACACGATGAACATAGTACAGTTGTGTACACTTACCATAAATGTAGATGTCCGAGTGTCTTCACTGTTGCAGTCTGGGTTACCCACCCTCCTGTCCCCTCTTCTATTTATGTTGGTGTGGTTCCCTGCTTCACCCTTCTTCTGAGGTGTATTTGCTACAGGGTATGGGGCTTGTATGTTACATTTTTGTTTTACTTGTAGCCTTTATTTTTGGGCACCTGACATCTGGGGCAAGAAAAACTGGAGAACATGGTGTCGGCTGGGAGCTTTGTACCCCTGGCGCACTGACGTCAGGGAGGATGAGTGCACAGCCGACGCCGGACCCAGACTTTAGGATTCTGGCCAACCGAGGGCTGCCTGCCGTCAGGAAGAACCCAACACTGATGACTGCAACCCTACAGTGATGACTACAACAGTGAAGACACTCGAACATCTACATTTATGGTACGTGTACACAACCGTACTTTCTATGTTAAGTAAATACACATCAAGAAAAACTAAAATATCTCTCTAAAGACAATGGAATATACTGTAATTTATGAGTAAATACACACAATGTCTTGCATTGCTCAGAAATAATGCAGCTACCTAACTTCAGAAAAGATATATTTTCAAAGAACATCAGTCAAATACATAGTTGGTCTCATCAGAAAAAAATGGGTGTGTCAGCACTCACTGTGATGGCAAATTATGTTTCAAGGGAGTCTGAAATGATCTGTAATCAAAACTAGCTTTTATAAACAAAACGTCACTATAGTAAAAAAACTATATATATATATATATATATATATATATATATATATATATTTACCCAAGTCATATATAATAATTTTTACATAAATAAGCAAGAAGAAATTCAGCAGAGACCAGATTTAATAATGTTTGAACATTGCAGAAATACAACTAGACAGTGGCAACTTCGGGGCAGGAGTTCCACTGTTACCCACGGAAATTGGGAGAGTGCAAAGGGGGCTTGCCTCCCTGTAAAACTGCTTTTACTATGTAACACTGAGTTTTGTAGTTCATTATTATTTTATAGTGACTGCACTTCAATCATCACAGGTTATGGACTTACAGTATCACATCTAAAACTTCCAATAGGTCGCTGGTGGATATAGAAGATCAAGATAAATGTTATCTATGAAGCAAGAACAAGCATAATTGTCTTTTTGGTGGGCTGAGTTTTTGATACTAAACTGTTTATTTCCACTCTTGTTGTTGAAATTAGAAGACATGTGGTTAGGTTAGCCTATTTATACTGCATCGATTTCTATACTTGCATATTCTGAAGTTTTTTTAACAAGATGAAAGCACTTAATGGGATTTACTACATCAATAAAAAGTGGACTTTTGGCTGTCCATTTGTTTTTTCCACTTTTTGGATTTATCCTCTTGCTGCAGAAATTAGAAGACTGGTGGGTCCAAGTGGCAGGTACTACTTTAGAAAAGCTTTCTTCACTAATGGTGTATCTAAACTGAGGCCTTTAGAATGAGAGCTGCATCCATGTATGCCAGTATCCTGTTTTTTAACTGATGGGTAGTAATTATTACTTTTTTTTTAAAATTTTTTATTTATCGTTTGTTGACTGGAAGTGTCCCACTAGTCCAGTAGCCTCTTCAGAATACACTGGAGGTGGTATTTGTGTATTACTAGGGGATACTTGGCCAGAGCATTAGGTTACTTACCCTGCTTATCATTGCTGTGAGTGGGACCCAATTTGGAGGAGCATTTCCTTTTTCAGTTCCAGGCACAGAGGCAGCCCAGAGAAACAGGGAGGCAGATGAAGACAGGAGATGATGATGCAGTAGTGAAAGAAATTAAGGAGAAAGAAAATTTCGAGCCTGAAGAATGTGTGCAGAATTTTGAGGACATTTTTTTAAAGAAATCTGCTTGATGGAGATGACTCAGCAAATGATGGATGTATAATTACAACCCTCAAGTCAGAAGGGTTGAAGGATGACTTATAGAAATGGTGGTATTGAGTGAGCCATAAAATGAAGGAGATGTTTCCTGGCAGGACATTATGGAGAAAATACAAAAAGAAGGAGAAACAATCCTGATAAATAGTGGTGAGATGGAAAAGAAAACGTGCTGAGAAAGTAAAAGAAGGCAAATGTGGAGTAGCAGAATAGAATGTATAAGAAAATGAAAAAAAAAATGAAAAACATAAGTACCTGGTAAAGCTTCAAAGTAAAGGAGGACAAAGAAATGGGCAGGTATAAAGTGTGGGACAATTAAGCAGCTCCTCAAGTGTAAAAGCACGAGGTAAGAGCATTTATTCTTATTACCATTTTGTGACATATTCAAGACTTGTTTTTCAGTGGAAGATTTTCTTGGAGAATATGAAAAAAAGTGACTGTTACTCATGGAATCTGTATGTGATAAAAGCATTTAACAGGGAACAAAAAAGATTCATATACAATTTTGAACAGAAGTAGAGAGACTTTGAAAGGACATTTGGAAGCTTTACGTAAAGAAGTACTGGACATTGTAAACGTTTATGACAAAAAGGGGTTTATAGACTGGTGGTTGGGATTGTAAGACTGTGTTAAAAATAGAAAAAGAAAAAAAATTATATACATAGACCAAGCATGATAAATGTGGAGGGGAATAGGGTGTTGTACAGTACTGGAGACAACCCAAAACAAGTTTTTTTTTTTTTTTGGAAAAGGAAGACATCTCATAAGTAACTGTGAGAAAAGAACATGGGAAAATGGGGCGTGATGCAAAAAATGTGAATGGAAATGTTATAAATATAACAAAATTGTATATTTATGGAATGACTGCAAAAATGAAAGCAAGAGTAAGGAAAATGAAAAAGAAAAAGAAAAGAAAATGAAGAAAGAAGAAATGTTAGCATCAGTAGAAATAGAAGAAAAATTGCATGAGAAAAAATAATAAAGACGATATAGAAGAAAGTTCTGAAATAAGTGATGAAGACAAACTGGGACTTAGTAAAAGAGAAAAAAAGAATTCTATTTGTAAAAGGGTAAAAGACAAAGAAAATTTAAACAGATAAATACAAAAAAAGGAAATGGATAAAAAAAGATTACATAAAGCTAAGGATTGGGTCTTGGTATATGGTTAAGGTGTTTGTCTCACAGACACAAGGTATATTGTCCTTTGGCAAGGAAATTGGTTAGGCTTAGAATGGCCTACTAAGAAAGCTAGCTCAGTAATTAGCCATTAATTTATGAAACCATGAATTTACGGTAAAGAGAAAATGGCAATTTTACAGTGCTTCCTGCAAATGTGAATAGTATTAAGAATATAGTAGTAAAGCAGAAATTTTGGAGTGGTATAATACATGTGATGTAGATGCAATTATATGAGAAGACACAAGATTTTTAACAAATGAAGAAAGATTACAGAGAAATTATGGTGAGGAAAGAATCTAGAATTTGGGACATGAGAGTTGTTCTAGAATAGCTGTATTCTGCAGAATTACAGTAATGATATTAGATGTAAATTTAGCAAAAATGGGAAGATTAACCATTGTAGATTTAAAATGGAAATAACACGTCTACAGATTTATAACACTGTATGCTTAGACTAAACTGTAAAGAAAGGAAAGCTTATTTCATCAGATTTTAGATTATGTAGTTCTAAATATAATATAATAAGAGACTTTGTGATTTAAAAGGCAAGCATAAAAAGAAAGGAAAAGATATAAGAAAAATGTTAGAAGTTATAAGATGTGGTAAATTAAAACTCTGGGACAAAAATTCACGGAGTTACAAAAGAGGCATGTATAGAACTGAAATAGATTATTTTATATTATCAGAAAGTTTAGTTACAGGAAAAGGGGAGGTAGTTGAAATACGATTTTCTGATCTTGCAATATGGCTAGAGAGAAAAGAAAACACTGAATATATAAAAACAGACAGAAATAAAAAGGATAAATGAGAAACATGGAATGAATATGGAAGCAGATTAGTAATACAGTCATGGAAAGGTCATATTACTATGAGAACATTTTATAAAACTGGTTTGAATGGTGGGTGACATTTAAAAATATACAGTGGCAATATGATGTGATAAAAGTAATGAAAGAAAAATATAAAAACATATAACGAGGCATTGGAGGACTTGAACATAACGATAGAAAGTGTTCTGACAAAGAAAAAGAGTTATATGAAAGAAATCAAGAAAAAAACACAAGAACTGTTATATAAGCAAAGATATGTTTTACAAGGAAAAAGAAGTATCACATTACTTAAGTAAATTTGTAAATGAAGCTGGTAGTGTAATGACAGATAAAAATGTAAAAGGAGAAATAGAAAGAACTCTGGAAAATATTATGTATAGTGTAGTACAATACATGTTAGCAAAGGTGATTAA